>NC_088915.1:26211818-26514848 GCF_963576675.1 Euphorbia lathyris
TTGACAAAACACACTGTTTAGTCCCTGTATTTTCAAAAACACACGGTAAGGTCTTTAACATTTTTCTCGATGAACTGTTTAGTCCCTAACGTTTTTCTCAGTGAATTGTTTAGTCCTTTCCCTTAGACTCTTATGAAGATTCTGTTAGTCAATTTAGATTAACAGAAACATCTTTCGTAATGACTGAAGCAGTTGACAGTAAACATGAGTTGAGAATATGGAGGAAATTAAACTCACCATTGAGAGTAAGAGGATTTCCACCTTCAATTCTAACAGGAAGAGTAAACGAGAGAGATTGGAGTCGATTTCTATCTTCAATTCAAACAGAAAGAGTGAGCATGAGTGATTCATTTCTTCATTTTTTTGTGAACGCAATAAATAGTAAAGGGTAATTTAGTCATTTCCGAATTCATAAACGGTAAAAAATCTAACAAACAGACAGAATAACTAAACAGTTCACTAAGAAAAATATTAAGGACCTTACTGTGTATTTTTCAAAATACAGGAACTAAACAGTATGTTTGATCAAAATATAGAGAATAATAAATTAATTACCCTTAAATTATTATAATTACATCTTGACGTATTCGGGTCTTGAATCATCGTAGGTCTTCACTATGGTACCTGAAAGAATTAAGTTAGAATTAAAGAAATAAAAATAAACAAGAAAATATAAAGAAAAAACATGTTTCTGCATTTATGACAGAATTTCCATGTTAAAAGGAGATAACCCGTCATTGGTAGAGGAAGCAGGGACTGTCGAGGCTTGGCCTCCTACCAAATAGACGGAAATCAATCCATTATGATTAAAGTTGATTTTTCAAGTTCTTATCAAAAAAAAACAAAAAAGAGTTGATTTTTCAAGCAAGGTACTTTAAGAGAGCTAAATTGATTCAGGATAAGAGTATGAATGTTGATAACTTTGTTTATAAACTTGTCATAAAGAGTCCGAACCTCCTGTTGGATCTTCCTGGTTAAGGACGGATACAGGAAAGGGTCTGAGAGGTCCAGACCCCCCGGTCGCCGGAACCACCATAACCACGAGTAGTTTTCGCCTTCTGGCTCCACAAAATTTGAGGCTATGGTGGTTCCAACGCATGCCTCCAATAAATTTTGATAGGAGCACTGAATTAGCACTCCAAAATTATCGCAGGTCCTTTTAGGCCATCTCTAAATGCAAAATTCTATTTTTTATGACTGTGAGACACCAAATCCAAAATTCTATTTTTTTTTTTTTGCCTATTAGGCATTCCTTCTAATTTGTTTTTTCTATATTTTTTTGGCCTGTTAGACCATTTTTAAATCTAAATTTCTAATTTTTTTTGGTCTATTAGGCTTTCCTAAATCCGATTTTTTCTATTAGACACAATTTTTTTTTATATGTTAAGAATCTTAAACACAATGTAGTTTAATTTTGAGAAATTTACATTGGTACTTAAAAATTGGTTCTTGACCATTCAGATTATAACGCGTATATATACGATTTTTTTTTGAACAAGTTCGATTTAGTAAAAATATTTTTTTTACACACGCATTGTTGGTCCCTTATAACGTAACAAGTTAGTTCCAAGGGGGGGGGGATAGGAACTATTTAAAAACTTTGTACGTTAAGTCTGACTTCTTTTTCTTAGAAAAGTTTTACACAGCGCGCTGAGTGAATTTAAGACACTAGCTTAGTCAACTTGTGACTAAGTCAGCTTCTGTCGTTGAGTCAGGAGATAACACTAGAGTCTATTCCTGAACTCAGATACTCAATGCACACAACTCAGCGTGACCTCTTTACTTAGTCAGTTTTGTTTAAGTAAGCAATATATATAATAAGGAGTTTAAGGTTAGAAATATGTTACTCAGCAGATTTATCCAGGTTCGGCCTCTAAGCCTACGTCCTGTCCCCGGAACACGTTCCGAGATTTCGAATTCTCTACTGAGCTCTTTAATGGTAGAGCATCAAACCTTTTACAACTTAAGAACTGAGTATAACAAGAGTACCTTCCTCTATACCTCTACTCACTCCTTATCTCTCGCTGAGTACTATAACCGAGTACTCAGCCTCTCCTTTCTAATTCTAGAAATGATAATGCATTTGTCCTAAACAACAATTGCTAAGACACTTTAGATGATTGAATAATCACTCTAGACTTTTACACTGTAGTATGGAAATTGGTGTAAGTATTTGCTTTGTTTTTTCACACAGATTCTTCGAGTAGAAATTTGGTCAGCGTAATGGCTTGTTGAAGATCTGCATGGAATGAATCAACTGAAGGGCCTATTTATAGTGACACTTGAGGTGTCGATTATTTCAAATTTCGAAATAACCGTTGGAGGGAAACGGCTTGATGTCGTTGTCACTCAGTACATGCTCAGTACCGTTGGCCAATCAGATTCTTGCATCTTCTGTCTTCGGTCAGCTTTTGGTCAGACAGACAGAATGTTTCACCGTTAATGGCAAAGTCTACTAGACAGCTTTCTGTGTCTTCTGAACTTTACCAAAAGTGGAAATACTTTGTCTCAAAGTTGTTCCTTGCTCAGCTGCTGTCTTGTACTCTTTGTCGTCCAACTCAGCAGCTTCGTTCCGAAGATGATGAAGAGAGTCTTCCAGATCCTTCTTCATGCTGAGCTGCGTTTTGTTCATAACGACAGCGTTTTGCTTTCGTAGGCCGAGTCTTGATCTGTTTGACTTGGGCTTTTGACTTTCCTTTGGGCCTTTAGCCTTTTAGTCTTTATGTCTTATAAACAATTTAACTCAACATTGAACAAACACATTAGTATAATAAATCAAAGCATTTAAACTTAATGTGTTTAGAATATTTTAATCATATACTTAAATAATTTTGTCAAATCAAAATCATGTGGAAATGTGTTTCAACAAACTCCCCCATTTTGATGTTGGCAAAACTACTCAGTGAAGAACTCAGTTTTGAGCTCACCCATGATAGTTGACCCTTTATAACTTAATGAACTCCCCCGTAAGGGTTGAGCTACTGACTCAGTTTTATTCTAAACATTTTAAGGTTTAATCAAGTAAGTCCTAGGTCAGTTTTCAAATAAAGGTCAGCTCATGGAACATATTCTATTAACTCAGTTTTAAGCGGAAGATTTAACATATCAGAGAGCGCTGAGTATTTGTTGTTCAGTGGGTTTTATAAGACAATGTTTTATATCATACAATTCAGTGTCAGCATTTGATCCACACAGCATACATTAAGATGCATTATATAAAACATAATAACTTGGCATCACATAAGATTGTAAACACGTTGAGATAAGATGCAAGTATAGTATTAACAAGTAGTCAACATTACACATAGATAGGGATACTAAAAAACTAGCTATCTTAACAAAAACTAAGATATTTCTTCCTATGTGTCAGCTTTCCCTTTCCCTTATGTGGACTACTTCCAGCAGCCTCTTGCTGAGTTCTTGCTGTTTGTTCTTTCTCCCCCGTTTTGGCAGCATCGGGAGGAGGAGGAGGCCTGAAGGTGCTATTTTGGGCAGCTAAGGATAGACTAGCTGAGAAGTCCTTCAGCTTGCTGGTGCTTTCATTTATGCCATCAAAGATAGCAACACCATCATCAAATACCTCTTGAGGCACACCGATTTCAGCAGCGCTGAGTATGCTCAGTGCGTAGGCTTGTGATTTACCCATCCATGTAAGTGTATCAGTCAGCGCAGCATAAGCTTGATGAAACATCTTGAGCAAAGATGAGTCATAATATTGACGCTGAATGTTGGAATGACGGACATGGGTAAAGATTTGATGTGTATGCTGAAGAATCTCATTTTGTTTCATCTGGTCAGTGTCCATCTCTGCCTTGTTGAGATTCAGAAGACGAATAGCTTCGCCGATCTGTTCTACTGAGCATTGAGAGTAGGTGGAAAGCTGATGGTTTGTCTTCTCTTGCTCAGTTTTAAGCTGGGTAAATAATTGATGAACCTCAGCAGAAGTTGCATACCCTGGGTTCGCAGCTGACAAGGCATGAAATTGTCCCTGAAGGGAGTTGATATGTTGAACCATAGTCAGCTGGAGTTCCGCCAGCTTTGTTATAGACTCCTGCTTTGGTTGTTGGGCTTGAATATTTATCATCACACTCAGCAAGTCTTTGAGACCTCGAACCTCGTTGAGAAGTTGAGTGACTTGTGGGAGCTGAGTGGATTCATTGTCGGAAGACCCAGATGCAGGTTCAGAACTTTGATGAAGGTCTTGGAGCAAAGCCTGAGCTGAGTTGATGATCCTTCGACCAGACTCAGTGGCAGATAGATAATTGAAGGAGCCTTCATTAGTTTGACCAGTTGTAAGAGGTGTAAGGTTCAAGTCAGCATTTGAAGTTTCAGTGGGGTCAGTTACTGGTCTTAGTGTTTCACCCTGCACTTGTTCTGTAGAATGGAGAGGTGATTGGATAGCAGCAGGTGATTGGACAGCAGCAGGTTGGATTGGTTCAGTGCTGACTGGAGCAGGAATTTCCTTAGCCAGCAAAGGGCTAGGTTCAGCATCTGCATGAAGGATTGGCTCGGTGTTGGTTGGGTTCACAGAAGTATCTAAGTCGGCATGTTCCTGTGGAAGAGAAACAGAGGCTTGCTTTTCAGTTTGCTCTGGCTGAGTAGTAGAAGATTTCTTGAAGAACTTCAGCTTAATAGTAGATGGGTCAGTGGTTGATCTTTTCTATGCCAAGTCATCCATGACCTCAAGCACAGTTGTTGCTTTGATAAGTCTTCTTCTCTTGCCCTGGGTCCTTGGAGGAGTGGGATCAGCATGAATAGGTTGAATGGAATGAGATGGAGAGTTTACTCCATCATCAGCATCTTGCTATTCAGTTTGCTCAGCGGCTTCTTCTGCAGTCAACTCAGTGTGAGTTGGCTCAGCATCTTCTTCATATGCTGTCTCATCAGTGTCATCCTGACCATTGTCTTCTCCTTCTTCTTCTTCTTCATCATCCTGATCTTCCTCATCTAGTTCTTCTTCCAACTGTTCGATGAGGTGGTCATCCAATTCAACTTCATCTTCCTGTTGCTCAGCGGGAATGCCTTGACTCTGAGTATAGTGAGAGTCTTCAGGAACGAAGAAGCCAGCAGGAATGACATCGATTGGACTTAACTCCGAAGAGTTCTTCTGCCTCTTACTCAGGGGCTCTTCATCAACAGTTTCTTTTTCATCTGCCTCAGGCTCAGCTTGCCTAGGTCTTTTCTCAGCTGACTTGTGCTCAGCGTGTGCAGTCGTTCCTTTGGACACGATCTTTATCCTCTTGGCAGCAGGAACAGCTTGCTTAGAGGTGCTTTGAACAGCTTTCCTCTTTCTGGCAGCAGGGGCCTTAGTTCTTTTGCCCTTTCGGATAACAGTCCCCTCAGCATTTGGGTCAGCAGCAATTTTTCCTTTCTTGATCGGCTGATCAAATTTTAGGGCAAAGAGGGCAGCGGCAGTAATCTCAGATCCTTGAGCCTCAGTTTCGTCGGTTAGATCCACTCGGTGGTCGATGAGGATCTTGGTGATGAGTGAACCCAGCCTTAGCATGCCGGTGCTCCTTTGGAAACCAGCTATCAAGAAAACTGGCATATTGATGGGCTTATAGGTCAGCATGTGCCATATGAAGCACTGCTCGAAGTTCGTCGCTGAGCTGGTGCAATTAATCTTAGGGTAGATGTAATTGGTTAGCAGATAGTGCGCCATCTTTTGGTGCTAGCCCATTAAAGTGCTTGAGATTTCGCCAGCATGGCCAGTCGGTTTACAGAAGGTTGTGGAGTACCCAGTATCATCCTGATCTCCAAACTTTCTCAGAATGGATCCTTCATTCTTGAGCTTTAGAAGGTTGGCAAGGTAAGTGGGATTTATAAAGATGGTTTTGTCTTTTACCTTGGTGGCCAAAAGGTCTTGGTTGTCATTTGCTACACACAAGTTGTGGTAGAATTATCTAACCAGGTCAGGATAGGTAGGACAACGTATTAAAAATAGCTCGGTCCATTCGTTCTTTGAGATCCACTCACAGAATGGCTTCTCAGTTTGTACAAATTCTTCCGAGAACCACCTTGAGAAGTCAATTTTGCATTCTCGGACATTCTCAAAGACTTTGGTGTATGTTCTCTGTTTAGGCTTCTTTCCCTTTGAGGAGGTGCCTTGGACAGTTTGGGTTTGTTTGCTCGGCGTGGTAGCATGAGTTAAGTCACGCTGTGTAGGAGATCTAGGGCTTGCATCGGAGGAGTTCTGGGGGTGAACGGCACTGGAGATGTTTAGTGAAACCTTAGTCATTTTCGCAGAGAAAGTATGAAGGATTTGAAGTTCTTGAGAGAGAAAATGTTTGTGCCAGAGATTTTTGTAAGCGTAAAGAGATAAAAATGGGGATTTTCCCATTATTTATAGAGGTGAGAGGTGGATCTTATCGAATCCATATGTCAGTTTTGCCTTGGGATTGTCACCCGACAAAGATCTTGGCATTTATGACACATTCGGCGCATACGTCATCCTAGGTGGCTATTCGCGTGCTTTAGCATTAAGTGCAACGGATTGATTTACTCAGTGTGAGAATCCTAAACGTTCTATATTCTGAGTAGTCAGTTTTATACAAACGGATGATTTAAGTAGTTGATTGCTCAGTTTGAGACAACTACTCAGTGCGCATATTTGCTCAGTATGTGATATTCATTCATTTGGCATTAAACACTCAGCATACATCTATTCACTTAGCAAGTAATAGCATAAGTCTTTAAGCATGGTAATACACTCAGCATGGATATATGTTAAGAACTGGAATTTACTGAAGAGGATTAAACATACCAATGGCTTCTCTCAGTATGCTGAACTGCTCACGAGCCAGTGGATTCGTGAAGATATCTACAAGCTGCTCATCCGTTGGGACAAAGGTCAGCTTGATCTCACCTTTGAGTACATGGTCTCTAATGAAGTGATGTCTGATGCTGACATGCTTCATCCTGCTGTGCTGGATTGGGTTCTTTGATAGATCAATTGCACTTTTGTTGTCACATCTGACTTCAATTGTCTTTGTTTGAACACCATAGTCTTCAAGCTGTTGCTTAATCCATAGGACTTGAGCAACACAGTGTCAAGCAGCAATGTACTCAGCTTCAGTGGTAGACAAGGCTACTGACGCTTGCTTCTTGCTGAACCAGGATACAAGACAGCTCCCTAGGAAGTGACATCCTCCAGAGGTGCTTTTTCGTTCAAGCTTGTCCCATCCATAGTCAGCGTCAGTGTATCCAACGAGTGTAAAATCATGAGTGTTGGGATACCATAAACCTGCGTTCACTGAGCTTTGCAAGTATCTAAGGATTCTTTTTACAGCGATGTAATGAGATTCCTTAGGTTAGATTGATATCTAGCACAGTAGCATACTAAGAACTGAATGTCCGGTCTACTTGCTGTTAAGTAAAGTAGAGAGCCTATCATACCTCGATATAATTTGCTGTCTACCGATTTACCATTCTCGTCAGTGCATAGGACAGTGTCAGTGCCCATAGGAGTGGATATTGGCTTGCAATTTTCAAGATCATATTTCTTCAATATCTCATTGGCATATTTAGCTTGACTGATGAAGATGCCATTTTTTCCTTGTTTAATTTGAAGTCCAAGGAAGAAGTTGAGTTCTCCCATCATTGACATTTCAAACTCAGTTTGCATTTGCTTGCTAAATTCCTCGCACATTGATTCGTTAGTTGCACCAAAAATAATATCATCAACATAAATTTGAGCCAGCAGGGTATCTTTACCCTTTCTCTTAATGAATAAGGTTGTATCAGCTTTGCCTCTGACATAATTTCTAGTCAGCAGGAAACTGGTCAGCCTCTCATACCAAGCACGTGGTGCTTGCTTGAGGCCGTACAGAGCCTTTTTGAGTTTATAAACGTGGTTTGGGAATTTAGAATCCTCAAACCCTAGAGGCTGATTAACATAAACTTCCTCGTTTATAACTCCATTAAGAAATGCACTCTTAACATCCATTTGAAACAGTTTAAAGTTCATGTAAGATGCATATGCACATAGAATTCTTATAGCCTCTAGCCTTGCCACTGGGGCAAAGGTCTCACTGTAGTCAATACCTTCTTGCTGACTGTAGACCTGAGCTACAAGTCTTGCTTTGTTTCTGACTATATTTCCTTGTTCATCCAGCTTGTTGCGGAAGACCCATCTTGTTCCAATGGTCTTCTGATTCCTTGGATGTGGCACCAACTCCCATACATCATTTCTCCTGAATTGATCAAGCTCCTCTTGCATTGCGCTCATCCATAATTCATCGGGCTCAGCTTCAGCGAAGTTCTTTGGTTCCTGAACTGAGACGAAAGCTACGTTGCTGAGGTACCTCCTGAGTTGATTTCTTGTCATCAGGGTATTCTCAGCGGCATCAAGAATAGCACTCTCTGAGTGTCCTCTTGGTATTCTTATCTCCTTTGGTAGATTGATGTCTTGTGCCGTCTGTGTTTCAACAATCTCTGCAGGTGTAGACTAGTCAGTGAAAACAATTTGAGGTTCACTTTTACCTTTGGTCAGCCCTTGAGGGAATGACTCAGCGGCTGTAACTTGATCAGCGGATGTTGAGTGTGGATCATCCTCGGTCAGCGGCTGATATCTTCCTGCAGGGTTAGTTTCGTCGAACTCAACATGTACTGACTCTTCTAAAACTTGAGTTCGTTTATTGAAAACTCTGTATGCTTTGCTGTTTGTTGAGTAGCCTAAAAAGATAGCCTCATCAGCTTTTGAGTCAAACTTAGCTAAGCTATCTTTGGTGTTTAAGATAAAACATTTACAGCCAAAGGCTCGAAAGTATCCAATGTTGGGCTTTCGTCCTTTCCAAAGTTCGTAGGGGGTTTTCTTTAGTATAGGTCTAACAAGAGCCCTATTAAGAATATAGCACGCTGTGTTGACAGCTTCTCCCCAAAAGTACTTTGGAAGCCTATGCTCACTCAGCATTGTCCTGGCTATTTCAACCAAGGTTCTGTTCTTCCTTTCAACAACCCCATTTTGTTGAGGCGTTCTAGGAGCAGAAAAATTATGGTCAATGCCGATGGCTTCACAGAATTCAACAAACTGTTCGTTTTTGAATTCTCCACCATTATCACTTCCGATGTGAGCCAATTTTAGGTCTTTATCATTTTCAAGTTTTCTAACCAAATTTGAAAATGTCTCAAAGGTCTCATCCTTGCTATTCAGCAAGATGACCCAAGTGTACCGAGAAAAGTCATCTACAATGACCAAGGAAAATCTTCTTCCACCCAAACTCAGTGGCTGGACTGGACCGAAGAGATCTAAGTGTAGTAACTCTAATGGACGCTTAGTTGAGACAATGTTTTTACTATGAAAAGATTGTTTGGTTTGTTTTCCAGCTTGGCAAGCGTGGCATAGTTGATCTTTTTCAAATTTAAGTTCTGGCAGTCCCTCAACTAATTGCTTTCTTGCTAATTTGGCCAGGAGGTCCATGCTTACATGACCAAGTCTCCTGTGCCATAGCCAGGAATTTTCTTCCTTTGATACTAAGCATACAGTTTTTGAAAACTTTTTCTCTAAGTTCAGCATGAAGACATTATCAATGCGAGGGGCAGTTAAAGTTAACTCATTTGTTTTACCCTCGAATATTTTACATCCAGTGTCATCAAATATAACTCTTCTCCCATTGTCACATAGCTGAGCTACGCTGAGTAAGTTATATTTGAGTCCGCTGACTAGGGAGACAGACTCAATAATAGGATTACCTCCAATGGTTCCTGACCCTACTATCTTACCCTTTTTGTTGTCTCCAAAACTTACGTTTCCTCCTCGTTTACGCTCAAATGTGATGAACTGAGTTTCATCACCAGTCATATGCCTCGAGCATGCGCTGTCAATATACCACATCTTTGACTTCTCAGCACACCTCATGCTTACCTGCAATGTAATTAGTTACCTTTAGGTACCCAATTCTTTTTGGGTCCTTGCTTGTTAGGTTCAATAGGTAAAGCATCATATTTTATTTTATGGCGGCATACTTGGACAGTATGGTCATTCTTTCCACAGAAGTCACAACTGACCTTCTGTTTAGGATATCTCACTGAATGGTCAGCACCCCAGTGCTGATCGTGCCAGCATACCTTTGTGGTGTGTCCTTTCTTCCCACAGAAGTCACACTGGACATTCCGCTGAGGATTCCATCTCTGCTGACCAGTACCTCGGTATTGAGTATTCAGAGGAATAGTTCTTTTGTTTGGAACCTTTAGTTGGTTCTGAATAGTTGTGACGTCCTTCCTCAGTTTCTTAGAATCTGATTGGACCTCCGTGACAAACTTGTGCATAATATCTATGTTACTATGCAAAGTTGAGTTGTCTTGGAGAAGGTATTGAAGGTCACTCAGTTTGACCTCCTCAACCTCGTCACATCGCTTGCTGAGTGCTCTAACCTTTTTATTACACTTTTTGACAAGTGTGTAGAGGTCACTCAGGGCATTAATCATTTCATTTCTGAGCAGGGGTAGTGATATTACCTCATTTGATTGCTCCTCATCGTCAGATGCAATGGAGGGGTCAGCATGCTCAGAGACGCATGGCTCAGCAAGTTCGTCAGCCATGAAGCAAATCTTCGCTGACTCAGTGGCATCAGCTTCTGATGATGAAGACTCATCACTGTCGCTCCATGTTGCCACCATTGCCTTTTTGCCATTCTTTCTTTCTTTCCTCAGCGTGGGGCAGCTTGACTTGATATGGCCAGTTTGATGACATTCAAAGCATGTAATGGGCTTTGAGCTGTCCTTCTTGTATTTGCTGTCGCTGGACTCAGCTTTATACTTATCAAACTTTTTGTAAGGCTTTTTAGAATATTTGTCATTCTTTTTGAACAACCTTTTCATCTTCCTGGTGAACATAGCCATCTCCTCATCGTCTGCTGAGCTCCCATCAGTGGAGTCAGCTTTCATGACAAGAGACTTTTGCTTCTTGTCTTCAGACTTTTCCTTCACCTAGAAATTCTTCATTGAGATCTCATGGGTCAGCAGTGAGCCGATGAGTTCATCGTATTTGTAGGTGGTTAAGTCTTGAGCTTCCTCAACAGCAGTCTTCTTTGCTTGCCAGTTTTTAGGAAGACTCATTAGGATCTTCTTGACTTGTTCTTCCTCAGAGAAGATCTTCCCAAGTCTCTTGAGCTCATTGATGATGTTTGTAAACCTTGCATTCATGTCAGAGATTCCTTCATCATCGTTCATTTCAAATAGCTCGTATAGTCTCATCTGCTTGTTCACCTTGGACTCCTTCACTTTGTTGGTTCCTTCGTAGGTGACCTCCAGCTTCTTCCAGATCTCTAGCGCCGACTCACACCCTGAAATCTTGTTATATTCTGCAGCATCAAGCGCACAGTGAAGCATGTTTATAGCCGAAGCGTGATTTTGTAGCTTCTTGAGATCATCTTCTGTCCATTTGGTCCCAGCTTTGACAACTGTTTGGCCAGCCACAACTTCAACAGGAACAAATGGGCCTTGGACTATTGAAAGCCATGCACTCATATTTGTTGCTTGAATAAAGTTTTTCATCCTATTCTTTCAAAAGGTGTAGTTAGACCCGAAGAATAGGGGAGGCCGAGTAATGGACAACCCCTCAGGTAAGATCTGAGTTGTCTAGTTTCCTGGGAGAAACCGAGTACTGTTTTCAGATATAGTGGGGATCAGCTCTAGGTAGTTAAACCTTTCACAGTGAGCTGTTAGGCTCTGATACCACTTGTTGGTCCCTTATAACGTAACAAGTTAGTTCCAAGGGGGGGGGGGGGGGATAGGAACTATTTAAAAACTTTGTACGTTAAGTCTGACTTCTTTTTCTTAGAAAAGTTTTACACAGCGCGCTGAGTGAATTTAAGACACTAGCTTAGTCAACTTATGACTAAGTCAGCTTCTGTCGTTGAGTCAGGAGATAGCACTAGAGTCTATTCCTGAACTCAGATACTCAATGCACACAACTCAGCGTGACCTCTTTACTTAGTCAGTTTTGTTTAAGCAAGCAATATATATAATAAGGAGTTTAAGGTTAGAAAGATGTTACTCAGGAGATTTATCCAGGTTCGGCCTCTAAGCCTACGTCCTGTCCCCAGAACACGTTCCGAGCTTTCGAATTCTCTACTGAGCTCTTTAACGGTAGAGCATCAAACCTTTTACAACTTAGAAATTGAGTATAACAAGAGTACATTCCTCTATACCTCTACTCACTCCTAATCTCTCGCTGAGTACTATAACCGAGTACTCAGCCTCTCCTTTCTAATTCTAGAAATGATAATGAATTTGTCCTAAACAACAATTGCTAAGACACTTTAGATGATTGAATAATCACTCTAGACTTTTACAGTGCAATATGGAAATTGGTGTAAGTATTTGCTTTGCTTTTTCACACAGATTCTTCGAGTAGAAATTTGGTCAGCGTAATGGCTTGTTGAAGATCTGCATGGAATGAATCAACTGAAGGGCCTATTTATAGTGACACTTGAGGTGTCGGTTATTTCAAATTTCGAAATAACCGTTGGAGGGAAACGGCTTGATGTCATTGTCACTCAGTACATACTCAGTACCGTTGGCCAATCAGATTCTTGCATCTTCTGTCTTCGGTCATCTTTTGGTCAGACAGACAGAATGTTTCGCCGTTAATGGCAAAGTCTACTAGACAACTTTTTGTGTCTTCTGAACTTTACCAAAAGTGGAAATACTTTGTCTCAAAGTTGTTCATTGCTCAGCTGCTGTCTTGTACTCTTTGTCGTCCAACTCAGCAGCTTCGTTCCGAAGATGATGAAGAGAGTCTTCCAGATCCTTCTTCATGCTGAGCTGCGTTTTGTTCATAACGACAGCGTTTTGCTTTCGCAGGCCGAGTGGTCTTGATCTGTTTGACTTGGGCTTTTGACTTTCCTTTGGGCCTTTAGCCTTTTAGTCTTTATGTCTTATAAACAATTTAACTCAACATTGAACAAACACATTACTATAATAAATCAAAGCATTTAAACTTAATGTGTTTAGAATATTTTAATCATATACTTAAATAATTTTGTCAAATCAAAATCATGTGGAAAGGTGTTTCAATACGCATGTTTAAAACCAGCCTCCCAATCGACTAATCATGTATTCACCGCTGTTCCCGCTAAAACCTATAAAACAAAACCAATGGTCAGAGAGGGGCCGGAGTCTGGCGAAACTGCTTCGATACCTAAGTCAGTAGATGCTTAAGAAGGGTTGAAGAGTAGGACTAGTTATAAGTTATAATGTTCATGCACCATATAATATGGTTATACCTATCTATTTATAAAGTTGTGCCCGATCCCTTCTTCTTTTAGGAATCCTTTCAATATTGGGATTCCTTCTCCTATTAGAAGTCTAGTTCTAAGAGGAATTCTCTAAGGTGTGAAATTCTTCGGCTAGCCGCATTAGGGTTCCCTTTAGAAAGGAGACATTCCATGGAAGCTTCCTAGTAGATCCGAAGCCCTATATTAGAGCACGTGGTAGTTGATCCGAAGACTCTTAAGATGCCACATGTATGATATCATTTTGTACGATATCATATGTCTCCACCATTTTCTTCTGAATCCTTAGAGGTTTCAATATATAGGGGAGAAGCAAAATGGTTTTTTGGCCTTCGGCTTGCCTTTATTTATCTCCATCTTCATAATTCTTCTTTTTGATATGTGTCATTGGTGTTTTTCTCGAAAATTGTTTCTTGTCCTGACACACATTATCCAAGTGGCCCATTTCAACTGAGTTCGTTTTATACACATGTTAGAGATTCTGAAACGATGTCTATAATTGCTACCTTTTAATATGCCACCTTGCGAGTTTTCACCGTTTCCTCTTCTTCTAATATAAAAGTTATGGAGTAACATCTTTTTCTATTTCTGTTGCTTTGGCTTCTTGAGAACTTCCTCTTTAGATGATCCTCATGAAAAGGCTAAGAAAGTGGTTGCCAAGAAAGGGGTTGCATTGAAGGGTAAAGGCTCATTGCCCATCAAAACTGTTGAGAAGGCTACCATCAACCCGAAAAGGTTGCTGATAAGGTAGCAATGACTAATGGGCTAAGACTGTCAAGGCAGCCGAGTCAATTCTTGGCTCAAAGAGGCATGCTGGGACACTCGAAGCTCAACTGAAGTCAAGGACTATGGAAAAAGGTCCAGTACTGAAAGAGTTTGTGGCAGGGAAAAATGTTCAAGTTTGTCTCGACCTGTTGTTGCCCGAGGTGAGGGAAGAGTGCCAGATATTATTCCCCACTGGCCTGAATGGATACCGGAGTTGGTGGAAATTCCCCTTAAAGAGCTGGTCAACTATACTAGATATAACACTTTACAACATAAGTAGTTGCCTTTGGGGTAATTTTCTTGCTTATTTATTTCTAAATGTCTTCCTCCTGTTCTAATGTCTTTCTTATTTTTGTATGCTATACGATTTTTCTGGGCAAGTCTTCCTCCTGGGCGCGATTTTTCTTCTCTTCTCTTCATCCCATTGTTCATCTCTAGTGTGGTGTGCATTTTCTCTGTGGAAGTTTATTTTGTGGAAGTTTCTGTATAAGTCTTGCATCCAGATTTAGTTGGGTTATGATTTAGTTACTTATATTATATATGTTTATTTTTATGATACAAATTATAATTTAATAGTTTTTATACAAATTTTGGGGTTATAATTTAGGTACTTATATTATATAGGTTTATGTTTATGATAAAATTATAATCTAATAGGTTTATGATACAAATTTTGTTTAAGTATTAGATGTTTTTGATGAATAAAGGACTTATTTGAGTATGAATGTTTTTTAAGGTTTATAAAATGACTTATTTGTAAACTTTTCATTGCAGAATTATTAAATTATGAGTTATAAACGTACATTAGGTTTCAAATAATTTATGATTTTTCACTTCAGATTTTTCGCCTCAGTGAAGTTATGAAATTGAAAAGGTTTATTTATGACTATTTGGATATTAAAATTGCATTATTAGACTCATATTTAAAGTTAAATATGGTTAACATTTTATTTTTTTATAATATTTTGAATTTGATATGAATCTTACAATTCGATTCGATTCACGAGTCCCGATTCACAAAATGAGATTTCGAGTCACGAGTCGAATCTCGATTTAACAACTATGGTACAGATATGGTCCCAAAATTCCATTACAATTTTATCATTTTCTCTACTTTTAGAATACATATATTTTCCAACAAAATCTTAAGATCAAGTTTGAATTTAATGATTACAAAATTTCAATTTAAGTTTTTTTTGCCTAATGCATACCCAGCCCCCTAAAGTTGTCCGTTTTGTTCATTTAACTCCCTCACCTTACGGGACAACCCTTTAACCCCCTAAACTCCATAAAAATGGTATTTCTCACCCCCTTAACTTGTCCATTTATCCCCCCAACTCATAGAATGTTCTATTTACCCCCTTAACTCCATAAAAGTGGTATTTTTCACCCCTTACAATCCGTTATCGAAGCCTAAATTGGTAACTTTTTTTAAACGTTAAACCTATATTTATGTTTTCCATAAAAGTGGAACCTAAATTGATACTTCCCCAAAAATCATAGGCCCATTTCGGTACATTATCCCTACATATAATGTATTTAACTTGTTTATATTAATGTTCTTGTTATTTGTATTTTTTATTCGTTCTTTCTCCATTCAAATTTTTTTACTACTATAAATGGATAAGAAATACCATTTTTATGAAATTAAGAGGGTAAATATGATCATAAGTGGTGAGAAATACCACTTTTATTGAGTTAAGGGGGTAAATAGGATATTCGATGAGTTGAGAATGGGTAAAATGACAAATTTGGATAAGTTAAGGGGTGAGAAATACTATCTTTATGGAGTTTAGGGGGTTAAAGGGTTGTCCCGTAAGATAAGGGGGTTAAATGAACAAAACGGACAACTTTAAGGGGTTGGGGGGCTCGGTATGCATTAGTTTTTTTTTTTTTTTTTTTTTTTTTTGATGGAAGAAAATTTCAATTAAAGTTAATTATGATTTCGATTAGTGTATTTGTTGTTTGCTATTTGGAAATTAAAGTTTTGTTTTATGAAAGAACAAATAGAGCTAGGAACCCAACGGATACATCCATTCCTTTGCCCTCATTGTCTTCACTGCAGCGCAAGACTACCAGTTGAGTTCAGGGTCGTCTTCAATGGAAACTCTACAAGTTTTATCAGGACTTCACTGCCAGGAAGAGGTCTTCAATTCTAAGTCTAATCAGCCGGAACCTGGATTACTGATTGCTTCGTTCAATTCGTTCTGATAAAAGTAAATAATCACAAGGATTTGATTTGAACGCAACTTTATAGCCTTCATCAAGTCTGTTGCAGCTTCAATTTCACTTTTATGGGCGATCTTACGTTATTCGTGTCAATTTTCCTCTTCAAACAAACAGGGGAAAACATTTCCTTTATCAAGATTTTGAGGGGTTTGCTTTTTTCGGAGCTCACGTAATAAGGTCATGTCGATCAAGTTTGCCTTTATCAAAATGGTTAATGACATTATACGGCCAAACACGTTCTCATTCCCATATTCTCCGGAAATTATGCATTCTTTGCACTATTTTTGGAAGGAGGAATGGTGGAAAGCAAAGAGAGGAGAAATAGAGGACGAGAGAGCAGAGAACACATAAAAATTGATGGTACCCAAAATTCACAAAATAAAAATATCAATTTATTCCTTAAATTTAGTGGTCTAGCTTATTTTTCTCCATTTTGGATTGTTATCTCTCTCATTATCAAAATTACCAACTCATAATTCATTCCTTCTTTTTGCATTTCTTCTAATAATCTCTCTCTCTTTCCCCTTTATCATCCATCTTCCTCCTAATTTTCCTGTTTGGAGAGGCCAATTTTAGTGAGATTGAATACAAGGGAAGAAAAAGAAGGTTGATGAGAGGCCAAAGTAGAAAAAAACATATGCATCTATGAAGACTTGGGCAGGAAAGTCGCCGCCGCACCACCTGATGCAGTTGTGTCGGTTGAGCTTCTTCTTCTGCAAACTTTTCAGATGGAATGGCAGATCCTGTTAGTTATGGGAATCCTGACCGTGACATAGAACAAGTTAGCCGTCTTTTCCTTTTCCTCTCTTTTCCTTTCGGTACACATTGCACAAATTTCTTGAATACCAAACACTATTGTACTGTATTTTCTTATCATTTTACTATATCTGCAATCAAATATATGAGAAAATTTCAAATTGTTAGGTAATCGTGGATGTTGATGATGAGATCAAAAAAATTGTTCAGATACTTAAATTTCTCAAGCTAGTTGCTTAGACATAACAGATAATTATGTATGTTTTACAAATTTGTTGAATATCTTAAAAGAGTTAACCTGTGGGCAAGTGGAGTATGTATCTGACGTTATAGACAGTTTTCTTGTATCTGACGATCTAGACAGTTTTCTTGTTTTCTCTTCCAATAAGAATTTCTATAATGATTTTCTTAATTTAGATTCTTATTCTTTTTTTCCCCCAATTTTGAAGGCACTTATTTCTTTGAAAAAAGGCACCCAACTGATCAAGTATAGCCGGCAAGGAAAACCAAAATTTCGCCCATTCAGACTTTCTCCAGTGAGTAACTGCAGTTTACTGGCAAATTGTGTCATTTTCTTCAGTTTGTTGTCTGCACAAAGCTACATCTTAGGTGTTTTCCAGAATGAAATCTTGGCAAAAGGAGGAATGGATATGAATAATTATGCAATTTTTGTAATATTTGAAACATTTTTCTTTCTGCAAAACCCAATTTAGTTTAATAAGGAATGAAATCTTGGCATGATCTAATCTCCATCAAGAATTGATTAGGAATTTATGGGTTCCTAGTTGAAATTGGGTAAAGCTTTAGCTATCCTCTTCTTGTCCATTTATCTTTATTCTAATAAACTCAGAGGTGTTATAAGATGATATTATTTACCTAGTTAATGAGCAATTTCTGGGATTTCACTGAATTAGTGCTTTTCAGCTCAATAACCTCAAAGATATGATCTTATCTACTGGTTTCGTGCACACTGTAGTTTAATCTGAAAATTTCTTTCTTGGCGCACCTATGTGCATTACGAACTTTGATGATGTATCTGTAAATAACCTCAAGTGTATAAATAATTTCAATACTAGTGATATTAACAGGATGAAACTACATTAATCTGGATATCGCATGGAGATGAAAAGGTTCTGAAACTCTCTTCTGTCTCAAGGATCATCCCAGGCCAGAGAACTGTGAGTTTGATACATAACATCAGTCGATAATGTGTATCAGATTTTGACTCACCTTAACATTTCTTACAATTGCTAACTAGAGAAGCTTTTTGTTTACTATGAATCTGAATACCCATTTGACAGGCTGTGTTTAGAAGATATTTACGCCCAGAAAAAGATTACTTGTCATTTTCACTTATATATAATAACGGTGATAGATCTCTTGATCTGGTTAGTACCCTTAAATAGTCATAACAGGCTTATAAGTACTCCATTAATCTTCATCCATATGATTTTTCAGGCCTAACTTGCCTTTGTTTCTTCAATCATAGATCTGCAAGGACAAAGTTGAGGCGGAGGTCTGGCTTGCAGGTTTGAAGTCGTTGATTCAAAGGAATAATAGGAGACGTGCAAGGAGCGAAATTTCTGATGTGAGTTTGTTATGCCTAGATTTATCTATTGATTACTGAAAAGGAAGCTTTAATTCAGTATGCACTGTTGCCTCATTAACAATCTGTAGTCATATGTGTATGCAATAATGCAAAGCTTTATTTCATAAGATGATTAACTATTTCTTCCAAATCCTTCACTGCAGCTAACTGATGGTGCAGACTTTTACCAAAACGGTCGTAATTTTGGTTCAAATTTTGATATATCTTCAAGTTTAGCTCATGGGAGAGTGTCTATCGATTTAGGTTTTCGTGATACTTATTTGTATTCAGCAAGCTCAGATGCAGCATCAGAACGTGCAAGTATGCAACTAAGAACAAGTAATGTAGATGGTTTCCGGATTAGTGTTTCAAGCACTCCTAGCTGTTCAAGTGGTGGTTCTGGTCCAGATGACATAGAATCATTAGGTGATGTTTATTTATGGGGCGAAGTTTGGACTGATGGAGTTTTGGCTGATGGATCAATCAGCTCAATTCCTGTAAAAAACGATGTGCTAACTCCTAAACCCTTAGAGTCTAATGTAGTTATTGATGTTCATCAAATTGCTTCGGGTGTGCGTCATGTTGCCCTTGTAACGAGACAAGGTGAAGTTTTTACTTGGGGAGAGGAATCTGGGGGGAGACTTGGTCATGGAACTGAACGAGACTTTAGTTGTCCTCGACTTGTTGAGTTTCTCGCCGTTACTAATGTTGAACTTGTTGCTTGTGGTGAGTATCATACTTGTGCTGTGTCTACAGCTGGTGACTTGTATACCTGGGGTGATGGTACACATAATCCTGGTCTTCTTGGTCAAGGTACTGAAGTTAGCCATTGGATACCAAAAAGGGTTGCTGGTCCTTTAGAAGGACTTCAGGTTTTATCAATTGCCTGTGGTACATGGCATTCAGCTTTGGCAACTTCAAATGGAAAATTATTCACATTTGGTGATGGAACATTTGGTGTTTTAGGCCACGGAGATCGAGAAAACATATCAACTCCAAGAGAAGTTCAGCTATTGAGTGGACTGAAGACTATGAAGGTTGCATGTGGTGTCTGGCATACTGCTGCTGTAGTAGAGGTCATGAATCAGACTGGAGCAAATGTTTCATCTCGAAAATTATTCACCTGGGGTGATGGTGACAAAAATCGTTTAGGTCACGGTAACAAGGACACCTATCTACTTCCCACCTGTATCTCTTCCCTTATCGATTACAACTTCCAACAGGTTGCATGTGGGTATACGTTGACTGTTGCCCTTACAACCTCAGGTCATGTATTTACTATGGGTGGGACTGCATACGGTCAGCTAGGAAACCCGGCCTCTGATGGAAAAGTGCCTTGCTTAGTACAAGATAATTTGGTAGGTGAGTTTGTTGAAGAAGTCTCTTGTGGTGCATACCATGTTGCCGTCCTGACATCAAGAAGTGAAGTATACACTTGGGGAAAAGGTGCTAATGGACGATTGGGGCATGGGGATATAGAAGATCGAAAAACCCCAACATTAGTTGAATCACTAAGAGATAGACATGTTAAAAATATTTCATGCGGCTCAAATTTTACTTCCAGTGTGTGTATCCATAAATGGGTTTCCGGGGCGGATCAGTCAGTCTGCTCTGGTTGCCGACAAGCATTTGGTTTTACTAGAAAGAGGCATAATTGTTATAATTGTGGACTGGTACATTGTCATGCTTGCAGTTCCAAAAAAGCATTGAAAGCAGCATTAGCTCCAACTCCAGGCAAACCACACCGTGTCTGTGATGCTTGTTATATGAAACTTAAATCTGTTGATGCTGGTAGTTATAATATAAACAGGAAAATTACCACCCCGCGCCGGTCCGTAGAATTCAAAATGGATAGGGAGGTCAGGGCATCAAGAACTTTATTGTCAACGACAACAGAACCTATAAAATACCTTGAAATCAGGTCAGGTAGGCCTGGAAACAGATCTGAGGCTCCTTCGATTGTTCGAGCTTCCCAAGTTCCATCGCTTTTGCAACTAAAAGATGTTGCATTTCCAAGTTCACTTAGTGCTCTTCAAAATGCATGGAAGCCATCATGTCAGTCTTTCATGAACTTAGCTCAATCTAATCTAAGCCCAAGACCTGCTTCACCATACTCGAGGAGACCAAGCCCTCCTCGCACTCCGACTCCTGGATTCTCTAGAAGTATTATTGATAGCCTGAAAAAGACCAATGACGTTTTGAAGCTAGATATGGGGAAAATTCAAAACCAAGTAATAGTTATATAAAGTTTCTCATTTAGAGTAGTGTACTTCATTTTCTTGTTTATTGGTTTCGGAATCTAAATAGAGAAGGCTGACTTCGGAAAATAACTTCTTCTTTTACTCTTGTTCAAAATTTCAGGTAAAAACTTTGAAGCAAAAGTGTGATGTTCAAGATAACGAGATCCAGAAATTACAGAAACAAGCAAAAGAAACTTCTTCTGTGGCTCGAGCAGAAGTTTCCAAAACTAGAGCGGCGAAGGAAATTTTGAAGTCTCTCGGAGATATGGTATGTTCTGCTTGTATTTAATATTTCTATCTCTGCATCTGATTGACACATTTGCAATTATTCCACGCAGTTAATGATGATCACAATCAACATTTATATTATTTAATGAATGAACCTTCCAGGACTTCGTAAAATGAGATTTCTAATCTGATCTTTTTTTTTTTTTTTTTTTTTTTTTACTTCAGAGTAAAGGGATCAGTTGAGACTTCTCTAGAACTTATATTTTTGGTTTTTAGTTGACTTCAAAGTACACAAATTTGGTTTAAATTTTTACTGTATATACTACTTATTAATGAATATCTTTCTGTTAGATTTACCATCATCTTATATTAATGTCAACTGGCGGAAGTATGCATGATATTATTGATATACAACTAACAAGTTGAGACCATAACAAATAAGCATATTTCTATAAGAAAAAAAATGCTGCAGAGTACATCAAATATTTCTTGGAAGGGTAGAATTATCATCTGTAATGAGGGAGGAACGATTATAAGAAATTGTCAAATGGTCCTAACTAGTCCATGCATTTGCTGCCCTTTTTTCCTGATTCAGCTGAAGGAAACAGCAACTCAGTTGCCTCCTGATGTTCAAGAAAGTGAATCTTTTAAAGTTATGAATGGGCAGATTGAAACACTTCTACGCTCGTATGAAAAAACTGAAAGTTCTTACTTGGCAGAAATGTTACAATCTAACCGAAAACTGGTGTCTGATAGAACTCCCTTGATCAGAGATTCTTCAAGTTTAAACCCACAGGCTTCTGACTTATCCAATGGCGAGGGAGGTGTTCGTCGGGAAGGCCATAGACCATCGCTTTCTACAGAGTCTATATCTCAACATTGTGCAGAACAAGATTCCAGATCACAACATTCCTTGCCCTCAAAAAAGGAAGGCGGATGTATTGAACAATTTGAAGCTGGGGTGTATGTGACTTTTATCCAACGTTCTAATGGGGTAAAAATCTTCAAGCGAGTCAAATTCAGGTACTTTAATAACAGTGTCATTTTATTGATCTAAAGTACTCTATTTTAATCAGATTTGTTTGTCTATGTTTTGAAGTAAAAGACGGTTTAAAGAACGGCAGGCAGAAGAATGGTGGGTAGAAAATAAAGATAGACTGCTGAAGAGATACAGTCCACCAATGCCATATGTGACTCTAGCACAATCATCCTCTATGGGTCCAGGTTCGCCCTCCACCCGAACTACTGAAGAAATAAATGAAGCAGGATCAGCTGAGACGTAGTATCTATCATAATTTAGTGCATTAGTTCTTTATATTCTTGCCAAATCATGTAGAAAGGAGAGAAAGTAGGATTTTCAAGTTGGTAACTTCTATATAAGGAAAAAATTACCAAGATTACGATGCGAATGGAGAGATAGAATGTTGATGAAGGTTGATCTGGAGTCTGAAAATATCAATTCTGTAGCTTCCTTTTTCTAATTCTTGAACTATTGTGTCTTTTGATAAGAAAGGTTATAATAGGTGTACAGTAGATAAAAGTTTGTTAATTAGGACATGAAAAAGTTTTGTTACAATTTTTGGTGATATGCTTATTTGACATTGCTGAAGCTTCCACAGTTGTATCATCTTCTTTTCTCCAAAATTAGACATTTCCACAGTTGTATCATCTTCTTTTCTCCAAAATTAGACATTTCCACAGTTGTATCATCTTCTTTTCTCCAAAATTAGACACTTAAAGGGAAATTCTGTTTTTGTGAATGATACTAGATCTATTATTGCACATTCCAAGTATGTTTAAAATGATAATTAGCAGGTGACTCAATTTTTGATCATACTGTGTTAAGAAACTTAGATAAGGATATATTTTAGCATATGATTACTCTATTATTTTAGTTCCATGTGCCGCCTATACCTAATGGTCACCCTCTCGAGGGAAGGCAGCTCCCCATCTTCCCTGTTGTGTCACTCCTATAAGGAGTACGTGACTGGTCCTAAATCGCCTGGAGAGCCTTTGGATGCTAAAATTGTAAGCTCCTCAAACTTTTGGGCAAGATGTTGGGTTCATTGCCTTACAAAACGACCCTTAGAACTATGGAAGCCGACAGGGAAGGTTGATCTTATAGACCTTGATCATGATGGATTCCACCATGCTAAATTTGTTGACCCTTTAGATAGAGAACGTGTGATTACTGCGGGTCCTTAGATTGTTCAAGGTCATTGTCTAACAGTTCGGACGTGGTCTTTGGAAATTGTCGTAAAAGATGCAACTATTCACCATGCTTTGGGTGAGGTTTCCTAACCTTTATGTGCACTACTATGATAGAAGTTGCTTCGGATTAAACCCTTGTTTGGGATAATTTTTAGATCTCGTTGGAAAATATTTTTTTAGAAGGGATCATTTTCCAACCAGGGTTAAAAAGCAGAACCTTTTTAACATTTTTTACTCGTTACGACGCCATTGGCGTCGTAATGAACTAGTGGGCAAGAATCCTTTTGTGGCCACTGCCCCAAACAATTATATATTTTTTTCATTTATTATTTTTTAAAAATAAAATCATAAAAAAATATAAAAAAAATTAATTTATTATTTCATAAAAATAAAAATAAAAATATATATTAGACTCATGTTGATAAATTTTTGTTTTATAGAATTTTGATTAAAATTAAAATTTGATTTTGCTTGGAAACGTTAGGTTTAAATTTGCACAATTTCATAAGTTAGGTTAAATCTGCACTTCGCTTAAAACGTTAAGGTTAAATATTGCATTAGAGCATCTCCAAGAGACTCTTAGTTCACTCTCTAAAAATAATATAAACAATTGACTCTTAGTGATTTAAGAGTGACTAAGATATATCATGTCCAACAATACTCATTATATATTATTTTATAATTAAAATTATTAATAATTGTTATATTTACCAAGGGAAAATTATAAAATTGGATCAAATGGGAGACCCATTCACATATTTAACCCATTTACTTAACCTACTACATATCTAGACTATTTTTGTGTGACTTTTCCATAATATCCCTAATCTTTCCTCTTCCCCCTTCTCCTTGGTGGTTACGCGAACGGTTGGTCGGTCTTCCATTAATGATTCCCAGACTTTTGATCTTCCTATCTTCCTTTAAATTGCACAAAATCTGCACCATTTCTCCAAATCACCATGTATTTCTCTTCTTTCTCTCTTCATCTCTTGATTCTTCATCTTCCTAATTCTAGAAAACGAAGCCATGGTTCTTCATCTTCCTGTTCCTGCTCGTTCCTTAGTTTCTTTCTTCTTGTTACCATCAAAGAAATGGTTATTCTACGTTATTTCCATCGTTTTCCCCAGTTTATCATATTGTTATTGTCGCTTTTAAGGGTGAAAGGTGCGGAAAATGTAAGTATCTACTGTTTCTCTGCGTTTTTCCATAAAATCACTTCGCGTAGTCGATGATTTCACGAAGATCTGTGATGAGAAAGAGCCTGAAACGTGACGATCTACTTAGCGAACCGATTATTTCGTGAAGTCTGCGAGTAGAAAAGTTCATGATTTCACTTGCAGACTTCACGAAAGCATCTATATGTGATGTAGATCGCCACGTTTCAGACCTCGCAGACTTCGCGAAAGCATCGATTCGCTAAGTAAAATCATCATCTTCCCTGCACATTTACATTCGCATGCTTCGCTAATCCTCATTTCGTGAAGCCAAATCGTCATTTTTCCTGCCTAACACGATTAATTTTTTCTGAAGGTGGTTGAATACGTAAAACCCCTTTCTGGAAGGCGGCGTAATGGGCTGCAGGGGAGATGACTTTCCTTCCTGTATAAGGATTAACTTCCCTCAAGATTGGCACATTCACTTTAAAATGATTCGTTAGGAGAGATTGTGCCAATCATGGTGTGCACCATGGGAAATGTCCATCCCCAAAAGCCTGAACTTCCATTTATCATCCCAAAAGGTCTGAACTTCCTGTAAAGAGAGAAATTTCCATCCAGATTCGTCACATTCACTTTGAAGTGATTTGTTAGGAGTTTATTGTGGCAATCTTATTGTAAATTTTGATAATGTTATAATTTTAATGTTGTTATTGTGGCAATCTTGTTGTAAATTTTGATAATGTTATGATTTTAATGTTAGAATTCGTTGTTGTTTGGCATTTTTTGTTATATACCACTTAGCGAATTTTGTTAAAAACACATCCATACTTCGCATATGCTAATTAAAATCATCAACTAAACCAAACATTAGCTTCGCAGGCGTCGCATATGCTAATTAAAATCATCAACTAAACCAAACATTAGCTTCGCATGCTTCACATATGCTAGAATCTGCGAAGTCAAATATGAGGGAGACAGCCGTGCCATAAAATTACAAACATATTGAGGGTATTTTAGGAAAGTCACACAAAAACAGTATAAATATGTAGTAGGTTGAGTAAATGAGTTCAATATGTAAATGAGTCTCCCATTTGACCCAATTTTGTAATTTTTCCTATTTACCAATAGTGAAAGGAGAGAGACTCGTTAATAATAAATTATTAATAAAAAATGAAGTTAGGAGGCAATAAGAGGTGGAGAGGCTTTCTATTAATAGAGAGTATGGAGAGACTCTTAGTGATTTGAGGAGCCACTAAGAGACTGTTGGAGATGATTTCTAATTCTCCCTCCTCAAATTTTAACTTAAGAGCTAAACTAAGAGGCTCTTGGAGATGCTCTTACTAACAAAAAAAAAACATTTAGTACATTAATAACACAGTAAAATATTTAGACTGTTTCAAAAAAGTTATGATTAATTTATAGGTAACAGGTTTAGTTTTTTAGAACTGTCTAAAATATTTTACCGTATTATTAATATAGTTACAAAAAATGTAAGAAACTGCTTTAATTTATCGACAAACTGGTTTAGAAGGTCCGATGTTGTTAAATAACAGTCAAACAAATCTTTTCAAATTTTTGGTAGCGTATGGTTAAAATTGATCTTGCTTGGAAATGTGAGGGTTAAATTTACATAATTTCGTACATTAAAGTTAAATCTGCACTTCGCTTGAAATATTAAGGTTAAATATTTAGTGCATGAATAACACAGTAAAATATTATAAAATTTTTTAAAAAAAATGTGATTAACTTTATGATGGTATGAAACTGTCTAAAATATTTTACTGTATTATTAATATAATTACAAAAAATGGTATGAAACTAATTTAATTTATCGACAAACTGGTTTAGAATGTCTGATGTGGCTAAATAACAGTCAAACAAGTCTTTTCAAATTTTTGGTAGCATATAGTTAAATTGATCTTGCTTGGAAACGTTAGTGTTAAATTTACACAATTTCATACGTTATGGTTAAATTTGCACTTCGCTTGAAACGTTAAAGTTAAATATTTAGTGCATTACTAAAAAAAAATAGTGCATTAATAATATAGGAAAATATCTTAGACAATTTAAAAAAAAAATTATGATTAATTTATATGTAGCAGATTTATTTTTTTGAAACTATCTAAAATATTTTACTGCGTTATTAATATAGGTACAAAAAAATTGTATGAAACTGTTTCAATTTATCAACAAACTGGTTTAGAGGGTTCAATATAGTTAAATACTAGTTAAACAAGTTTTTCAAATTTTCAGTACTGCGTGATTAAAATTGATCTTGCTTGGAAATTATACAAATTCAATAAGATTAGTATAATTTATATATAATTTTACTTTTATTTTTTTATAAAATAATAAATTAATTTATTTTTATATTTATTTCATAGTTTTTATTTTTAAAAAATAATAAATGAGAAAAAAAATTTATAATTATTTGGGGACAGTGGCTTCACACCACTGCCCCACTAGTTGGCACCGTAATGAGTAAAAAATGTTAAAATAGTACATTTTGTTAATCTTGGTTGGAAAACAGTTCTTTCTAAAAAAAGATTTTTCAACCAGATCAAACGAACAAAGGTTTAATCCTAATTCTTTAGGGAAACTCCATTGAAAAAGCAATTAGAGTAGAACGTAACACTGCTTTGGCTGTAAGAGGGAGGTTTGCCTGAATTTGTGTTGAGATTTCATAAACTCATAGAGAGAAAAAAGAACTCATAAGCAATTTGATTTCTTAATGTTGTGATATCAATACAAACAGCACAGCTTATAAGCATTTATACTTGCTAACTAATTGCTGCTAACTAATTGCCAGATCAGCCCTAACAGTTACAAGTTTTTCTTTCCTTTTTATCACTCTTAAGAGCCAATACATCTGTCACTTTTACTTTTTACTTTTTACTTCTAACACTCCCTCCTCAAGATGGAAGGCTCAGACTAACAACTCCCATCTTGCTTAAAGCTGATGACATATCTTTCTGAGTTAAAGGTTTTGTAAGAAGGTCTGCCAATTGATTCTGAGATGGAACAAAAGGTGTGGAAAGAAAACCAGTATCAAGATGCTCTCTTACGTAATGACAATCTATATCAAGATGCTTTGTTCGCTCATGATAAACTGGATTTGCTGCAATGCTGATAGCAGCTTGATTGTCACAAAATAATGGTATTGGCAGACTTACTTGCATTTTGAACTCCCTCATCAAGTAACTCAACCATTTAATTTCACCAGCCGTTGTACTCATGGCCATGTATTCTGATTTCGCGGATGACTTGCTCACAGTGCTTTGCTTCTTCGATTTCCAAGAAATTAACGAATTCCCTAAGAAAATGCAAAAACCAGTCACTGATCTCCTTGTATCTCTGCATCTAGCCCAATCACTGTCACAATAAGCTGTTAAATTAAAATCATTGTGAACAGAATAAAACAAGCCTTTTGTTGCAGTTCCCTTCAAATATTTTAGCACATGAAGTGCCACATCCATATGGAGTTCTGTAGGATTGCTAATGAACTGACTAAGTTGCTGTGCACAATAAGAAACATCAGGCCTTGTAAAACCTAGATAAAGCATCCTTCCTATGAGCCTTCTATATTGTTCTGGGTTATCAAATAATGGAGATTCATCATCAAGTTTGACACCAGATGGGAAAGGATTGGCAACTATAACTGCATTCTCTAAGCCAGCATCTTTGATTAGATCCACGATATACTTATACTGTGAAAGAAACATTCCCTCCTCCGAACGAGCCAACTCAACTCCTAAGAAGTACTTTGCTTGCCCCATATCCTTTATAGTGAAAACCGAATTCAATTTTCGTTTCACATCCAAAATCTGATCCTCCGAAGTCCCAGTTAAGAGAACGTCATCGACATAAACAATGATAATAAGAAAATCTGAACCTTGCTGGCGAGTAAAGAGACAGTAATCATGAATAGACTTCTTAAAACCAAAAGAAACAAGTGTGGAAGTGAACAATTTGTTCCACTGTCTTTCAGCTTGTTTTAAGCCGTAGATGGACTTGGATAAACGACACACTTCACCTGGTTTTGCTCTGAGATAGCCAGCAGGAGGTAACATATAAACTTCTTCATCTAAGTTGCCATGAAGATAGGCATTGTTTATATTAACCTGGTGAATAGGCCACTGATTAGAAGTAGCAACTGCTAAGAATAATCTGACTGTGGCCACTTTGGTGACAGGGGAAAATCTATCAAAATAATCCACACCTCGTTGTTGATCAAAGCCTCTTGCAACCAAGCGTGCTTTGTAACGCTCGATGGAACCATCGGGATTGTATTTTATGCGAAAAACCCATAAGGATGTAAGAGCCTTCTTGCCAGGAGGTAATGATGTCATAATCCATGTATCATTAGTTTCAAGGGCAGTTAATTCTGCTTGCATAGAAGAAATCCAATTGGGATCTTTCTAAGCTTCATGATAGCTAGTTGGCTCAACGGTTTGAGAAATTTTGGTGAGAAAAGCAAAGTGATTATTTGTGAAAGTATAAGGTTGAACTTGCACCTGATTAGTAACATAATCTTGCATCCAAGATGGAGGTTTACTAACTCTAGTGCGAGTTTTAGGAGCTGGTATGATTTGTGTAGTAAAGATAGGAACTGAGATAGAAGGTTGAGGAGATGAAGAAGAAGATGGATCAGGATGTTGTACATAAACAGGTTCTGATTGATTGTCAGATGAAGTTTCATTTTGAGAAGAAGCAGGACAAGTTATGTTTTCAATTGGAGCAGTATTTGTGTCTGACAAAATGGGTAAAGTACTTTCTTCCAGATTTAAAGGAAGAACAATGTTTGTTGAAGAAGGCACAAGAGGATTTTGAAAGGAAGTGTCCAGGAAAGGAAACACTTTTTCATAAAAAGTAACATCACGTGAGACTATGATATTACGGGTTTCTAGGCAATATACCTTATAACCCTTTTGTCCACTGGATCCTCCCAAGTAGATGCCCTTAAAAGCTCTAGGCTCAAATTTATTTTTGTGAGGCAGAGTATTGGTGAAGAAGCACAAGCAACCAAAAATCTTTAAAGAATCAAAGCATGGCAATTTACCATAAAGCATTTGATAGGGACTTTTCCATTGCAAGACTTTAGTTGGATGCCAATTAATCAATGTAGTTGCATAATTCATAGCTTCCCCCCCAGAAAGTAAGTGGCAACCCTGCCTGAAAAAGCAATGCTCTGGCTACATCTGACAAATACCTATGTTTACGCTCCACAACCCCGTTTTGTTGAGGAGTGTACACACATGTGCGTTGATAAACTATCCCATGGTTAGCAAACAATGACTGAGTCAAACCACTCAAAAACTCAGTGCCATTATCTGTACGAATAATCTTTACAGTTGCTTCAAACTGAGTAGAAACCAATTTCAAAAATTGTTCTAGCAAACTTGGAACTTCAGTTTTGGATTTGAAAAAAATAGTCCATGTCACCCTGGTATAATCATCAACAATAGTCAACATAAACCTGCAACCTTGCATAGAAAGTTGATTATAGGGTCCCCAGCAATCTATGTGTAACAACTCAAAAGCTGTAATTGAACTGATAGAACTGTTACAAAAACTTGCACGAGTTTGTTTAGCCTTATGGCAAACAGTACATGGACGTAAACCGTCAACATTAGTAAAAGAAGACAAATGTTGCAATTTTGATACAGATATGTGGCCTAACCTAGCATGCCATAGTTCAGCATCATCATGTAAAGAAGTCAATACATTCTTAGTTTGCATAGTAGCAGAAAAACAACTATCTTGAAACTCCAACAACTTCTGTGAATGAAAATCATCAGGTGTTAATTGATAAAGGCCTCCATGAAAAGTACCAACTGCTACGATGCACTTAGAAGTCAGGTCCTGCAGAACACAATGCTTAGCCAAGAATACTATTTGCATATGTTGTTCTTGAAGCAATCTTCCAACAGATAACAAATTGAATTGAAAATTAGGAACAAAAAGAACATTTTAGAGCTTGAAATTGTGATGAAACACAACAGAGCCAGTTTGTGTAATAGTTTGAGCCGCTCCATCAGGAAGAAACACTCTCCTTGGCTTTGACAAAAGAACCACACCATTCATAAAAGACAAACTAGTGCTCATATGAGCAGTAGCCCCAGAGTCAACTATCCACACATTAGATGATTTATAAGAATAAGAATTACCTGAGCAACCAGCAACAAAAGCAGTGAAATCATCCTGCTTTGAAACAGGAGAAATGAGTGGTTGTTTGCCTCGCATAAGTTTGCCAACCTCCTGTTGAACCATGGTTAGAATTCCTTGTTGCATTTTGGATAATTGGTCTCCATTATCCTCTAAATTTGACTCCAAATCTAGTGGTGAATGTTGCTCTTGGGAGAATAATGCTTTTGCACCACCATTCTTGACACCAGAAGAATTCCCTGGACCTGTTCTCCTAGGGCCTTTATACCATTCCGGATAACCAACCAGCCTAAAACAAGACTTGCGCTCATGGCCATTTTTGTCACAATAATCGTAATACAAAGATGCTTTGTTCTTATCAACAGTAGAAGCATTTGAGTTATTAGGTCGAGAACTTTGGCCCTTAGAAGATGAAACCTTAACTGCATTCACAAAAGTAGAAGAACCTGAGGATTCAACAGTATTGTGTCTCTGTTTATCAATGCACATTAACATGGAAAGAGCTTTGGTAACATTTGGGAGTGGTTCAGCCAATAGAATTTGATTCACAACATGTTCATAGCCAGTGTTCAATCCAGACAGAAAATGCATCAATTGATCTTAATCCATAATATTTTGAACAAGTTTGCGCATGTCACCACATTTGCGATTGGAAATTGGCCTAAGAACTCTCAATTCATCACGCAATCATTTTATCTTGTTAAAATAGTCTACAACAGTTAAATTCCCTTGAACAACTGAGTTGATTTCCCTTTGCAATTGAAAGATAAGTGGACCATTGCTAGATCCATATTCTGATGCAATCTCCTTCCATAATTCTCTGGCGGAAGATGCAAACAGAAATGTTTCGGCTAAATCTTTCGAGAGCGAATTAAGAATCCAGGAAAACACTAAACTATCATTATTTTCCCAATTTTCATATTCAGGAGTACCTTTTTCTGGTTCTAAATCATCTTCTAGAACATACTTAATTTTGCGTTTGGCATGGAGCGCAAGAGTCATGCTCCTTCGCCAAGTAACATAGTTATTTCCATTTAACACAGTGGAGACAAGAATCAAACCAGGATTATCATGATTTGAAGAGCGCTCTTTGTCATCTACGTTGTTGTTCTTTGACTGCATTTCAAGAGATGATTCTGGTTCTGAATTTGATCTGGTGAAAGTTGAATTTCGCTTTTCTTGATCTTCTTGATCTTCTTTAGATGCGGACGATTCACTTGACACAGATTTGCTGTCTACAGATTCCAGATCTTCACTTGCTGCTTCAGATTTTTGCGACATCACTTTTCATGATCGTAACGACCGCTCTGATACCATCATAAACTCATAGAGAGAAAAAAGAACTCATAAGCAATTTGATTTCTTAATGTTGTGATATCAATACAAACAGCACAGCTTATAAGCATTTATACTTGCTAACTAATTGCTGCTAACTAATTGCCAGATCAACCCTAACAGTTACAAGTTTTTCTTTCCTTTTTATCACTCTTAAGAGCCAATACAACTGTCACTTTTACTTTTTACTTTTTACTTCTAACAAGATTGATCTGATCAAGCCTCGGACCGCGTAACTTAAATTGAATGGGGTGTGTTACATAATTAATTGAATATGAGGATCTGCATATAGCTTGCATAAAGTGTGGTCCGTATGGACAAACCAAGCCTTAGTATTGTAGCTAAACCTCTTTTTCCCTCTACTGAAAGGTCTGATATGAATGTTGATGGAGGAATAAGATTGAGGGTCTGCAGGACAATAATGATGTTTGGATTTGTCGAGGATATGGATCAGACTTTCTTTGAGAACTTGTACCTTGAGGCGATTTCTACTAGACCTCCTCTTTTGATTGGCCCTCTCACTCAAAATTTTAAGACTATTGAGATCGAGACGACTTTGTTTTCATTTTCTATAGACCCTTACAATAACTTTAATGGTGGCAACGCCTAGGATAAACAACAAACTACAAAAACATACCATTAGAATGTAAAAATTTATGGGTTAAAAAGAAATTTCAATTAATAAAAGTGGATGAAAAAGAAATTTTGTTTAAAATAGATAGCATCAGAATTGTGACTTTAAACACGACTTGAAGCCCAGGGGCATGAGACATTGCTTTGTTCCATTGAACACCCGCCTTCTGTTGAAATACGACTTCCACATTTAATTTTGATTCTGACAAAAATATTATAAGGAAATTAAAATTCCATAAATAGTTCAAGTATAGAAATTAAATGTTGATTTAATTTAACTAATTGTGCATTAAGTGTGTTTGTTAAATAAGAGAAAGAAAAGAAATCAAGGAAATCAAGGAAAGGCCTTGAAATTGGCTAAAAGCCCAAGGCATGATTCTGGCCCAATAGCTGGAAGAATCTAGAAGCTTGTCTCAAGCCCAGAAGGCTGATTCTACATGAAGACAAAAATCAAAGTGAATCAAAGTAGATTAATGTTGACTTCTCTCACTGACATTGCACTGCTAAATAAGGAAAGAAGTACAAGCAATATGCTGCTTGTCCTCAAGAAAATATGTTGTCTCTTATAGACTGAATGAAAAGCTACTTCAACAGAAAGCTTTTGTACTGGAATCAGAAGGTGAAAGCTATAAAAGGAGTGTTTCCCTCCAACGGTCTTTGCGAAATTCGAAATGACCCCTCTTCTAGACTTCACTCTAAAAGCCCCAACAAAAGCTTTCATTTTCACTTGATCATCAACGTTGAAATAAAGAGAATCATCTTTCAAGTGCCAAAAGAAAAAAGCAAAAAGCTTATACACTTTCATTGTTTTCATTCGTGTAATAGCTAATAGTAATTTACTCTGTGTTCTAAGTTAGAACAAATTCATCAATAGTTATAAGATCAGAAGCTCTTCTGTTCACTTCAGTTAGGTTAGATAAATTGTTGAGTGTAGAGTGCAAAGGACGGTACTTTGCAGTACCTTTGAGTCTATTGTAAAGGTCTGTGCTCTACCATTTGAAAGAGTTCATTAGTGGATTAAAATCCAGAAGAAGGTATTATGGGGACTGGATGTAGGCAGAAGTCTGAACCAGTATAAATCATTGAGTAACTTCTCTCTAACGTTTTACTTTATGTCTTCTGATATTTGCTTGCTTTTATGTTAAAATATCTAAGTAACGCTTCTGACTATTGTGCATAATAGATCGCATAGCCTCAAGTCATAACAGAAGCTCCTCTGGTTGAGCTGCATTTTGTTTAGAAATGTCAGAAGCAGAATCAAGCTTCGTTTATCTGTATAACATAGTAAACAAAGATTGCCTCTGATACCGACTTGCCTTTGTTTCGTGCTATTGAATTAATTGTGAGAAAATTTTATTAAGGGTTAGATTTACCCAATAGTTCCATTCACCTCCCCCCCTTGTAACTAAACTCTAACTCACAAGGGACCAACAAGTGGTATTAGAGCCTTAAGTTCTGTTCATTAAGATAAAACTATCTTGAGCCAAATCCCTAATTGGCATCTAATAGCACACGTTTCCTTTCGAAAAATGAGACAACTTCCCAGAAGGACTATCAATCACCAGACCTCCTTTGTTTATTGGATCGAACTATACATTCTGGAAAAACAAAATGAAGAACACCATCTAAGCACAAAACACGAGTGCCTGGCTAGTAATTGTAAAAGGCCCCTATGTACCATATGAGACAGTTGAAGGAGTGAAAACTCTTAAAACTGAAGAAAAATGGTCAGAGGATGACTTAAAGAAGTTTCAAAATAATGCCTCGGTTATCAATATGCTTCATTATGCTCTGGATGCTGCAGAGTACAATAAGATTTCAGGTTGCAAATCAGCACATGAGAAAACTCTAGAGCATTCACTAGACCGGGATACTCGTGCATGGCCATAAGCGCACAGACTACTAGAACTACACTTTGAAAAGGTTTTGGTGTGACACAATGTTAGAAATTGAGTTCAAGACTATGAGTCGCTCTAATATAATTTGAATTCTACTTACTACGCAAGTGTTTAAACTGAAACATGCTTTTGTCTATGCTCGATCTTATGTTACTGCTCAGTAAGTGTAAAGCATCTCATATTGCCTAAATATCATTTTGAAGTGTTATTTATAAAGAAGAACCTCACACACTTGGGTGTGCTCCAATGGGTAGACCACTTTTGTGAAAATGTGAGGACATACATGATGCTTGACCATCATACGCGCGTCACCTCATCCAACCGACTGATCCGGATTTTGTTGGACTGGGTTGGCGTAGGCACTATATTTGTTAAGAAAATATTTTTTTTTATTTAATTTATTTTTTGGTCAAAAAATCATTTAAATTAAATAATTATTTATTTTTCTATACTGTTTTGTTAAGCTGATTTGGTCCACCAGAATCAGTATAATCTTGCTCCACTACCCTATTTTTTCTCCTACTTTTTGCTCCACTAGATCAGTATACTCAAAAGCTCTTCTTTCAGCTATATATAACCTTGGTATTTCATATTTTGGTACAGTGAAAATTTTATCTGCTTCCTTTACAAGCGAAACTGAGCAATTATTGAGTGTATTTTCTAACCGAGTTTGTACTATGCTATACAAACTCGTATTTTCATTGAGTGAGCTATTTTATCCTGAAGGCGACCGGATTATACGACTCCTTACACTATCTGAAGACAGTTTCGTGAACGTCTTAAAAAAAGTGACCTCGTTCGCAACTCATTTTATTGTTGTATTCAGCAAAATTGCATATTTACTACTTCAACAAATGTATGTACTACAAATGTATAATTAGTCATTGTAAATCTGAATCTTGACAGAAACTTGGGCTCTTAATAGACATACATGTTTATTATAAATTTTGGTTTAAATAATCAGCTTCACTTATTAGAGGTGTCAAAATTATACACGACATGCAATTTTAATCTTTTGGTTTAGCTAAATAGGTACTGTGTGTCATTTTTGGATTGACATGAAACTGACACGCACATTTTTAAGTTAGGATAGGATTGATTGATATGCTAACCCGAAAACGACACAAAATGACAAGAATATTTAAAATTATTGTTATATTCCCTCATATCTTTATATGTCACTTTATTAATAAAGATAATAAAATTATAATTATTATTTGCAAATATGATTCGAACCTTCTAAGTTGGTATAAACACATTACATGACCTTCTTCAAAAAAAAAACACATTAAATGACTCATAATATGATATTAGCGGAATTTTCGATGGTTAGTATTAATATACTAATCTAAAAATGACATAAAATATTTCTTATAAACTTATCATTAATATACATGCATAACAAAATTACATGTAACCCGAAAACACGACACAAAATCAGCACTAACCCGAACAGGTTAACGCAATTGTGGCACGAAAGTTTTTGAATTGGATTTAGATTTTACTTTTTTTAACACGAACCCAAAAACGACACGACTTGAGGGTAAATTACACTCGTTGCCACTGAATTTTATCCATTTTAACACTGTGGCCACTGAACTTTACACGTTTTAACATCCGTGGTCACTCAACGTCTCAAAACAACCATTGACGGACTCAGAATAAAAAAATTCAAAAAGTTAATGATATTCTAAGGAACTTTAATTCTTGAAAATTTTCGCTTTGAGGTCATTTAAGGTTGTTTAGTTAGGAGGAAGATGGTGAATTTTTAGAGAGAGAGTTAAAAAAAAGGTGATTTTGAAGAAAAAATGGTTTCATCGTAAATATCATTCTAAACAACTTTAATTCTTGAATATTTTCATTTTGAGATCGTTAACGGTAATTTTGAGGAGTTAGTTAAACTTAATGGTCAGGTGTTAAAAAGTGTAAAGTTACAAATGGTCCTACCATTAAGAATTGAAGTTCAGTGGTCACAATGTTAAAATTGGTAAAGTTAAGTTGTCATAGATGTAATTTACCCTGCGATTTGAAGACGACAATTGCCAGATCTACCTTTTACAATTTACAATGACCGATGATAACCTCAAAATGGAGAAATCGAAGAACTAAAGCTGCTTAGAATCACTTTCTTATTAAACAACTATTTTCCAAATCGTCATTCTTAGAGCTTTCTCTCTCTAAACAATCATTTTCGCTACCCTTGCAAAAACACCTAAATGACCTCGAAATTAAAAAGTTTAAAAATTAAAGTTGCTTAGAATATCATTTTCTACAATCTACAATGAAGAATAACCTAGTAGTTATCATGATCAACGGTACAAGTGATCATACGTTAGTAAAGTGCAAAGTTAAGGGATTATAATGTTTGGTTTTAGAGTTCAAAAATCATAATGAAAGTAGTGGCAAAGTTGAGGGGTCACGAATGTAAATTTACCTTATACAAGGTACAGAAGATGTCAAGGGAATTAATTCAATGGAAAATTTAATTTATGTTCTTTTTAAAGGACGCATTTAATTCTATAACTCTATTGATTTTATGTTTCTCAATTACATTAGCAAAATAAGGTAAACCTGCACAAGGAAAGCAGTGTCTCGGCAGCTCTAAAAACGGCACAAATCGCTATAAACATAACAAAATAGAGCCGAAAACTTAACCATTGAAACATTTTTCAGGCATGCATATAGTTTATGAATTAGAAATCAATTGAAAGAAAACATTCTCTAGAATTGCCTACGCACTAACTTTAACTCTTCAATTCAGTAAATATAAACACAGAAGGAACCAGTTGTACATTTATTTCTTGCATACATGATGGGAGCTCACTGTTCTCCTATTCATCATGCCAGCAAAAGAACTCAAACAAAAGGTTCCTTAAACAAGCACACACTACAGAAAAAGAAAAACATAAAATATTCTTTTGTCACCTTAAACAAAGTGAGTCAGATATCCTTCAGCTTTGGCACCTTTTGTCGCCAGTGTGCCGGTGATTGATTTAAGAGATGATAAAAAGAAATCGGAAGATTCTAGCAGTGACCTGGAGATCCTTGATCATGACCTGGAAAGCTATATATGGAATTATATGGATCCCCAGGGAAATGTACAGGGTCCATTATGTGCGAGGGTCTTGAAGCGTTGGTATGATGATAGCTATTTTCCTCCAGATTTTAAGGTTTGGTTGACAGGAGAGAGTCAAAAAAAGAAGTTATAACATTGAGTAGAGTGCTTCCAGAAGAGGAACAAAAAAACAACAGATATTATCACCGAGAATAAGGGTAAGCCCATTAAACAATTTTCTTTTCAAAACAACTTAATTGGAGATAATTGTAAATTGTGTAGAACTTAAACTGAATTCCTTTCTACCAAATGCTTTCTTTCCAAGCAATGCCTTGCAAAGTGTTTAGATAACTCATTATGGCGCGGAATTCAGTTCAATTGAGTATTTTTTGCCCAATTTTCATGCATGTTAGCAAAAGAATCTAAAAGAATTGAATCCTCTCCTATTTTTGTGACGTGAAAACTGGAAAGTAGAAAGATGACAGATTTATGTTCAATTGGGAGTAGAGTAGTTTCTATAGCACATATTTGCTCAATTTGTACTTGAATTCCTTAATGTTAAAAATGTTTTCCAAATATAAGAAATGATATGGTACATGAATTGAATTGAATTTTGGAAAATTCAATTCTTTTCTTGTATGAAATTTGTTCCAAAAAAGGGATTTGTGGATGTGTGTGGCATTTTGAATTTGAGGTACCTGTATTATTTTTGCGGAAATTCCATTGCTTTTAAACGCAGAAAACCTTATCGTAAACTTGTTGCTTAGTATCTCAGTTACCTTTGAATAAGATGACAATTCTTTCATTCTTATTGCCGACTGACATCTCATAAATTCAATGCAGATCTTCAGCATTCTGTTATATTATGGAAGAACAAAAACAACCAACAGATATGAGCATTGAGAACAAGGGTGCTATACAAAGAATTCAATTGTTATTTTTAAGAAAACTAGTTTGGAGACTATAGTAAATTATTTATGAATTCAGCTAAATTCAATTCTTTCTTCCAAACAATGCCTAAAAGATTATGCAAGACGGCTAAAAGATTATGCAAAACTAGTTTTGAGTCATGTGGAAGAAAGAATTGTTTGGAAGAAAGCAATGGAATTTCAGCAAAAAAGATCATACATGTACCTCAAATTCAAAATGCCACACACATCCAAAAATCCCTTGTTTGGAACAAATTTCATACAAGAAAAGAATCGAATTTTCTAAAATTCAATTCAATTCATGTACCAATCATTTCTTATATTTGGAAAACATTTTTAACATTAAGGAATTCAAGTACAAATATGTGCTTCACAAACTACTCTACTCCCAATTGAACACAAATCTGTCATCTTTCTACTTTCCAGTTCTCACGTCACAAAAATACGAGAGAATTCAATTCTTTTAGATTCTTTTGCTAACAAACATGAAAATTGGGCAAAAAATATTCAATTGAATTGAATTCCGACCCATAATGAGGTATCCAAACACATTGCAAGGCATTGCTTGGAAAGAAAGCATTTGGCAGAAAGGAATTCAGTTTAAGTCCTACACAGTTTACAATTATCTCCAATTAAGTTGTTTCGTAAAGAAAATTGTTTAATTGGTTTACCCTTATTCTCGGTGATAATATCTGTTGGTTGTTTTTGTTCCTCTTCTAAAATAACAGAATGCTGAAAATCTGCAATAAAATTATGAGATGTCAGTCAGGTATAAAAATGAAGGAATTTGTCATCTTATTGAAAGGTAACTGGAATAAGAAGCAACTAGTTTTCTGCTAGGCCTTTTGCAGATAACAGCAATGGATTTTCAGCAAAAATGATGCAGGTACTTTTAATTCAAAATCATATGTATATTCATTAAGGCTTTGTTTGGAAAGCATTTGAACGAAACGTATTCAGTTGAATTCCTTTATAATTTGCAACTCTCTCCAATTAACTTGTTTTCTAAAGAAAATAATTGAACTATTTTACCCTTGTTCTCAGTGATAACATCTGTTGTTTTTGCTCCCCTTCTAAAACAATAGAATGCTGAAAATCTGCATTTAAAGCATGAAATGTCAATCAGCAATAAGAATGAAGGGATAGGCATCTTATTGAAGGATAATTGAAATACGAAGCAACAACTTTATGGCATGCATTTTGCAGATGATAAAAGCAATGGATTTTCAGCAAAAGTAATACAGGTAACTTAAATTCGAAACAATTCAAACATTCATTAAGAAGCGCACCAAAATAAAACAAATAAGAAAATAGTAATATCTTAAAAAAAGTATGCTAATTTTTCTTTCTGAACAAAAAAAAGGAAGCTTGATATAAAAAAAAGACATTGTCAGAGTTAATAATATACAAGAAATCTTTTCCCGCAGGAGACAAAGGCATATTTTGCACAATGTAAAAACCCATCTGATACATGTTTTGAAAGATTTTTGGCATATACATAATAGAAATCTTTTCCCACAAGAAATCTTTAGAATTTTATGTACAAAAATCTGTATGTTACCATTCTGTTCCATTCACCTGCAATATATACATTTTATTCACACCAAAAATCTTTCAAAACAAAACATTATGTTCATACCAAAAATCTGTATATTGCCATTCCGTTCGATTCCCCTGCAATATTATATTAACATTATGTTCATACCAAAAATCTTTCAAAACAACACATCATACCAAATCATACAAAACAAATATATAATTGAACGTTTCCAATTAGAAAGTAGAGAGAGAAGGGAATGGGGAAGAACTAAGTCTGAGTCATGTATAGGAATTAGGAATTAGTTGTAAGTATATTAGAGAGAGAGGAATAGGAGAACTTCATTGATATAAATGAAAAGATAACGAAGAAGAGGAGAGGCTTTTGGAAATTGTAAGATTCATTGAATGAAGGAATGAATTGCATTAGGATTTAGGAATAGAAAGAGATTTATGTGGTCTTTGGGAATTGGGGGGTGGAACCAATAAGAGCAACTTAGGAAAGAAATAGGAATTAGTAATTAGAGTTTATTTAGATTTAGAGTTTATTTTATATTTTATTTATTGGTTTTAATACATGCAGTATAAACACTAAATGCAATAGAATATTTTTTTGTATTTTTAAGATGTATATTTATTATGCATTGAACTTCTAAATACAGCAAAATTCATTTAATACAATCATAAATTCTTTTATATTTTCTATATCTGCATTAATTTTTTATTTTTTAAAAGATATCTGCAGTTATTATTTCGACAGGTTATTTATAACTGTGTTAGTAACAGAATAAAGGTTACAAATAACTCGTCGAAATAACACAGTTACAAATAACCTGCATTTATTATACATTGAACTTCTAACGTTTTTTAAACAGTGCAGATTTACCTGTATCTATGAATTTGTGCAATTTTACCCCTAACAACGTCAAGTATGTTCGATTTTATCCTTACACAACAGAAAATTTGAACTTACTGATTTGACAGTTATTTGACTATCACATCACATATTCCAAAGAAGTTCGTCGATAAAATAAAGCAGTTAATTGTATTTTGACGGGTTGTATGCATTTTTTGTGTGTAACTTTTATCTGTCAGACTTAAACATTATCATTTCGGCAGGTTATTTGTAACTGTGTTATTTCGACGAGTTATTTGTAACTTTTATTCTGTTACTAACACAATTATAAATAACCTGTTGAAATAATAAATACAGATATCTTTTCAAAAAATAAAAAATTAATGCAGATATAGAAAATATAAAAGAATTTATAATTGCATTAAATGAATTTTGATGTATTTAAAAGTTCAATGCATAATAAATATACATCTTGAAAATACAAAAGAATATTCTATTGCATTTATTGCTTATATGTAGCCCAGCCCTAAGGGCTGCATATATTAAGAGTTTATAAATATGTCAAATATTTCCAGTTGTTTCCAAATAATAATTTTAAAAATCTCGAGAGTCCGTTTGACTACTTATTGTTTGTTGTTCCTGTCTGCTGGTTACTGTTCCTATTTGTTGTTTGCATTTGGAAAAGACTGTTTTTTCAAAAAGCAGAGATTATAAGCTTTTGTAAAAATATATTTTCCAGCTGTAAAAAGCAAATATGAGGTGTCTAACCAAACACCTAAAACTCTACCTTTTAAAATGAAAAGACAAACAGGAGGTGAAAAATAGATAAACAAACACCCCTTCAAGTTGAAGAGTTTCATTCTGGTTTAATCATAATTAAAATATAATGTTAACTTTAAACTATAAACATTGAATATCAACATTGAAGTTATTTTTGCACCTTTTCGTATTTCAATAAATAAATATGTAACTTCTTAAGTTTCATTCATTTACTTTTAATAAATACCTTTGAAACCAATATAACTTAAATAAAATTATTATACAATTAATTTTTTATTATAATAATTAACACAATATTTAAACATCTAAACTACCATATAAACCAAGAAATATTTATAAATAAATGCATGCTTAATTAAAGTTCATATATTTATCAAATATTCTAGAATGTAGTAGAAAAAAAAACAATTTTGAGGCAATCTAAAATTTTGTAGATAAAAACTTCCAACAAAATGTAAATTTTTAAAAATAGTAGCAAAAAAAAATTCTTATAAAACATCCCAACATGTACATTTTAAAATAATATCAATATCATTATATGTAAATGATATAAAATTAAAAAATTAAACAATCTTAAATAATTGTACAAAAAATTTAGATAACGCGCGGACACATTACTAGTTTTAACTTAAGAGCCAAACTAAGAGGCTCTTGGAGATGCTCTTACTAACAAAAAAAAACATTTAGTACATTAATAACATAATAAAATATTTAGACAGTTTCAAAAAAATTATGATTAATTTATAGGTAACATGTTTAGTTTTTTAAAAATGTCTAAAATATTTTACGGTTTTGATATATGCAGCCCTTAGGGCTGCATATAAGCACTAAATGCAATAGAATATTCTTTTGTATTTTTAGGATGTATATTTATTATGCATCGAACTTCTTTTTTTTTTTTTTTTTTGGTAGAAAAGGAAAAGAAAAATGAATAACAACAAACTACCCAGGAATTAGCCTAGGGAAGCTAACCCCAATCCTATCTTCTAAGAGAAGATGAGAGATGAAACTAGGGGAAACAGGAAGGGTAGTAACGCCTAACGTCCCTTCATGGCCCGCCGCCGCCAAGCGATCAGCAACACGATTCTGCTCTCTAAAAATGTGTCTGAACTCTACGAACTCAAAGGAGGAGCAAAGCCTTATAATAGCTTTGATGAGGTTGCGACTGTTAAGACCCATAGAATGATTCTCAGAAATCATTTTGATTGCTTTCAAATTATCAGACTCCACAGAGAGCCTCTTAACACCCAGCCTTTTAGCAAGATTGATTCCAGTAAGAATAGCCCAGAGCTCCGCAGAAAAGGAAGAACCCAACCCTAAATTCTGGGAGAACCCAGAAAGCCAGACGCCCCCTACATCTCTAAGCACACCTCCAGCCGCAATCTTACCGTTACTGAGGCAGGAACCATCAGTATTCAGCTTCACAACCCCCTCTCTTGGCCTGCTCCATCCCACGAGATGGACATCACAACACTGAGAGGCTCTGGCAAGGGACTCTCCTTTGAAACTATCGATAATAGAGAAAAGTTTTTTCGAGAAGAAATCAGCTAAGTTTGTCATAAAAACAGTTTTATCTCCAAAAATCTCCTCGTTTCTCCATTTCCAAACTTGGTGACAGATAATAGCAAAGAAAATGTCACCATGCTCCATGTATGGAAGCAACTTTCCTCTAACACCATCAGAGAACCAGTCGACCTCAGAATGTGCCATGAAGGAAGAGAAAATATGGTGTGGGAGAATTTTCCTCCAAACCTCTTTACTATTAGAGCAATCTCTAAGAGCATGGCACAAAGTCTCAACATGGCCTCTGCATCTACTGCAAGCTCCAGAATCAGCCAAGTGCCTTCTGTGCCTATCCGAATTAGTAAGAAGCCTGTCCTTAACGCCCAGCCACAGGAAACTCCTAATACGGAAAGGAACTTTAAGGGTCCAAATCGACTTCCACACATCCGAGGGAGGATCAGATCTAAAGAGAGAGAAAGCTTCAAAGGCCGATTTGCAAGAATAAACTCCATTGTTAGTCAGCGCCCAACAGTGCCTATCCAAGTCTTCCTCTTGATTACTCACCTTCACTCCCCGCATTCTAAGGAGAGTCTCAAGGCTAAAGAAAGTATCAAACTTTGACCAGATCCAGTCCCCTTCCGAGTCAACCACATCGGCAATCCTCCAGTTGCGTATATCACTAGGCGGGGGGGAAGAACACACCTCAATTAACGGTTTATTATGCATTGAACTTCTAAATATACCAAAATTCATTTAATACAATTATAAATTCTTTTATATTTTCTATATCTGCATTAATTTTTAATTTTTAATTTTTTGAAAAGATATCTGCATTTATTATTTCGACAGGTTATTTGTAACTGTGTTAGTAACAGAATAAAAGTTGCAAATAACTCGTCGAAATAACATAGTTACAAATAACCTGTCGAAATGATAATGTTTAAATCTGACAGATAAAAGGTACACACAAAAAATGCATACAACCCGTCAAAATACAATTAACTGCTTTATTTTATCGACGAACTTCTTTGGAATATCTGATGTGATAGTCAAATAACTGCCAAAACAGTAAGTTCAAATTTTCTATTGTGTAAGGATAAAATCGAACATACTTGACATTGTTAGGGGTAAAATTGCACAAATTCATAGTTACAGGTAAATCTGCATTGTTTAAAAAACGGTAGAAGTTCAATGTATAATAAATGCAGGTTATTTGTAACTATGTTATTTCGACGAGTTATTTGTAACTTTTATTCTGTTACTAACACAGTTATAAATAACCTGTCGAAATAATAATTGCAGATATCTTTTTAAAAAAAATAAAAAATTAATGCAGATATAGAAAATATAAAAGAATTTATGATTGTATTAAATGAATTTTGCTGTATTTAGAAGTTCAATTCATAATAAATATACATCTTAAAAATAAAAAAGAATATTCTATTGCATTTAGTGCTTATATGCAGCCCTAAGGGCTGCATATATCAAAACCGTAGTTTTTTTTTTCTTTCTCCAGGGGCCCACAGACTTTGGCATTTACAAAGCATAATACCGGAAAGGGTAAAATTCTTCATTATCTGCCCTTCCTAACTTTTTTTATGAATTGGTTATTTGAGTTAGGGGAAGTATTTTCAGATCTTGAATGTACAAATTCTTTTTGGCCATCCACTCAAATGTATTGAAATGAAAATGTTGTTGTGTTTGGTCTTCTCCATAATCATGCCGATTAAGTTTGATTTCATTTGCTTTGTTCTGCATGAAACCTACCAGCTCTTGCATTTACCGAACTGAATAGTGGAAACGGTAAAAATTCCCCATTTTGTATACCCTTCCATGATGCTATTAAATTTTATTTGAAAATGTGAGATAAAGAGGACACAAATTTTGACAGGTACCGTTTTCTATCCACGTGCTTTACCAATATTCCTATCCTTTATAGTTAATAGTTGAATTATGCATAGTTAAAATCTTAGTAAATCCTGCAAAAGTACTTAGTTTGCCATAAACATTCTCGTCTTTCTTATCTATTATACGAGATGATGTCTTCACCAGATATGTTGGCAAATTATGATTATTTCTTTTGGAATAGTAAGTTATTGATGTTGGTAAAATAATTAAACTACCCTCTGAAATAAACTCTTAAAAACTCACAAGACACAATTGTGCCTACTTTTAAAGTACATTTTTCTTCCACCCTATTAACTTCCTTTCTCTTTTTTTTTTCAATGCTTAAACTAAATGGGCATCCTTGGCTTTTATAGCCAAGGATGAAGCTTCCTTTAAGTAATTGTGCAAACATTTTGCTGGCACAATTAATTCTTCCTTTGACCACCGATCGATGGTCAACTTTTTTTTTATTTTGATAATACAAATTACATAAACAATTCTTTATTAATATAAATTACAAAAATAGTTCCTCATTAATTGGGACTTCACAACAATTCTCTTCTTTTATTTAATTATTTTAAATTAATAGTTAATTTTCTCAACAATTGAAGGAGAGCAGCAGTTGCTCTAATATGAAGTAGCTAATGTTATACATTATGCGGTTCAAACCACAAAACCAAACCAAACCGTATTAAAATCCGGTTTTCGGTTCGGTTTTATTACCGTTCGGTTCGTAAACGGTTTAGTTTTTTTAAAGAAATATTGGTTTTTGGTTCTGGTTTATAAAAATTACTTAAAAACCGAACTGAACAGTGTATATATAGAAAAATTCCCAACATCAATAACTTACTATTCCAAAAGAAATAATCATAATTTGCCAACATATCCGGTGAAGACATCAGCTTGTATGATAGATAAGAAAGACGAGAATGTTTATGGCAAACTAAATACTTTTGCAGGATTTACTAAGATTTTAACTGTGCATAATTCGACTATTAACTATAAAGGATAGGAATATTGGTAAAGCACGTGGATAGAAAACGGTAACTGTCAAAATTTGTGTCCTCTTTATCTCAAATTTTCAAATAAAATTTAATAGTAGCATGGAAGGGTATACAAAATGGGTAATTTTTACCCTTTCCACTATTCAGTTCGGTAAATGCAAGAGCTGGTAGGTTCCCTGTAGAACAAAGCAAATGAAATCAAACTTAATCGGCATGATTATGGAGAAGACCAAACAAAGCAGCATTTTCATTTCAACACATTTGAGTGGATGGCCAAAAAGAATTTGTACATTCAAGATCTGAAAATACTTCCCCGAACTAAAATAACCAATTCATAGAGAAAGTTAGGAAGGGTAGATAATGAAGAATTTTACCCTTTCCGGTATTATGCTTTGTAAATGCCAAAGTTTGTGGACCCCATGGAGAAAGAAAAAAAAAACTAAGTAAATATAACAGGACTCAATCAACATAGTTGTGGAGAAGATTCATGAGACAGAGCGACAAACAGTAGAATTCAGCACATTTTATTCATTTGCATGCATTTCAACTGGGCGATGAAAAATTAACTATGTTTGAACTTTGAAATAACTGATGTATATCTGACAGGAATTGAGTAGCTTTAGAATCCAATTTAGATTTATATTCTGTTCATTTAATAAGTTTTATTACTAATAGAATTAGGAATTAATTTGATTTTCCTCATAGGATAGGTCTTGATTTCCACAATTATTGGTAGGGATGGCAACGGGTAGGGTACCCGTGGGTAGTGCCAATCCCAAACCCTTACTATTTTATTTTTTAATTACCCGTATCCTTCCCATTACCCTAACGGGTATATATTTTGCATCCCATACCCTTCCCATTTAATTCACGGGTACCCGCGGGTACCCTTACCCGTTAAAAATCAATAAATAAAATAAAAAATATTACAAATTTAACAAAGTATAAATTTAATAAATCATCGATTTAAAAATTGAACAAATTGAACCTGAATCAATAAAAATAAAATAGTTTAGTGGTATCACTTAATGGTTAGAGAACAAAAGTTTAGTATTCAAATCTCACATCTTACATCCAAAACACAATAATATCTTTTAATATATAAAAAATTTAAGACGGGTAACGGGTACCGGGTACCCTGGGGGGTCTTCCCATACCCGTCCCATTACCCTAACGGGTAATGGTTTTGATCCCAAACCCGTCTCATACCCTTTATACAGGGTACAGGTAGTCCCATTAGGGTCGGGTAGTGCCGGGTACCCACGGGTAGAGTACCCGTTGCCATCCCTGGTTATTATCTATTCCTAATTACTCATTCCATTCCATTATATAAGTCATCCTTTTTACACAAATTAAGAAATACAATTAATATAAAGTCAAATTAATGAATTTACATTGGGAAATAAACTTTGGAATGTTAAAAAAAACATGGACCAAGACAAAAACGTAATGATTGGACAGAAAAACGAAACTAAAAAATTTCTGAAAACTAAAACAACCTATATTTGTGGAAATAGATTAAGGTAATAATACTGAGATGAAGTCCTTATGATAATCGTTAAGGTATCAGAGTTAATTTGTAACGTCTTTATTTTCGGTTTTCTCCCACTCCATCGCCACCCTTAATTAGGTATCATGTTGCTAATATTTTGCATGTTGTTACATTCGCTGAATTAAAACAGGAGAAAAGTACAAAAATAAACATTGTGGTTATACCCGTTTTCGATCTCAACCTTGTGGTTTAAAAATTTACAAAATGGTACCTTGAGGTTTATTCCGTTAGCAAACACATGTCAAATTGACTAACGGTGTTAAACGTCAAACGGAAAAGAGTTAATTTGGTCCCTATATTTATTTATTTTATAAATTAACCCTCTTATTATCTAATTATCACAAACAAACCCTAAAATAAAAAATAAAAATCAAATACACCATCTTCTCCACCTTTCTTTAATTTTTTATTTTTCTTCTTCCTTCTCTCTTTTCTGTCTCTCCTCTTTATTAATTTCTCTCTCTAAAATCAATTGAATTTCCATCTATTTTAAAGAAAACAAGTTATTATATTTTGAAGATGTTGATAACTTTTAAGAAACTAAAAATTGTAAAATTGTAAAATCAATTGAATCCATCTATTTTCAGAATTAATTTCTTGAGAATTTACTCACTTGTTTCTCTCCCAACATTAATCCTATAAATTCAACAGATCACTAAAGCTTCACTTCACCATATCCAGCATACAATAAAACTTCTATAAATTAATAATAGGGTAAATTCCAAAAAAAAACTCCTGTGGTTTGATATTGTTCTAAATAAACCCTTGTGGTTTGGTTTTACAAAAAAAAGGACCGTGATTTCGCCGTTACCCGAAAAACGGAAATTGACTTAACACCGTTAAAAATGCTGACGTGGCAAGGGGCAGAGTTGGAAATTCGATTTTTTTTTTATTTTTTTTTCTTTTTCTTTTTCTTTTCCTTTTTCTTTTTCTTTTTCTTTCCCCTCTCCCTTCTTCTTCCTTCTCTCCTCCTCCTTCTTCCTTCTCTCTTATTATTCTTCTTCTTCTTCTTCTTCTTCTTCTTCTTCTTTTATTTTTTTTCTTTTTCTTTTCCTTTTTCTTTTTCTTTTTCTTTCCCCTCTCCCTTCTTCTTCCTTCTCTCCTCCTCCTCCTCTTTCTTCCCTTCTTCTTCTTCTTCTTCCTTTTTCTCCCCTCCTCCATTCTTCTTCTTCTTCTTCATCCCTCTTCTTCTTCCTTTATTTTTTTTTTAAGTTTCGGAAATTTCCAGATTTCCGAAAATTTCAAGAAATCTGGAAATTTTCCAGATTTTCGTCGGAAATCTGAAAAATTTCCAGAAATCTAAAAAATTTCCAGATTTCCGAAGAAATCTGGAATTTTCCCGAAATCTGGAAATTCCAGATTTCGGGAAAATTCCAAATTTCTTCGAGTAAGGGAATTTAAAAAAAAAAGAATAGAAAAAAAGAAGAAGAAGAAGGAGGAAGAAGAAAAAGGAAGAAGAAGGAAGAAGAAGAAGGAGGAGGAGAGAAGGAAGAAGGAGGAGGAGAGAAAGAAGAAGAAGGGAAAGAGAAAGAAAAAGAAAAAAGAAAAAGAAAAATTAAAAAAAATAAAATTTCAGAAATTTAAAAAAAAAGAAGAAGAAGAAGAAGAAGAAGAAGAAGAAGAAGAAGAAGAAGAAGAAGAAGAAGAAGAAGGAGGAGGAGAGAAGGAAGAAGAAAGGAGAGGAAAAGAAAAAGAAAAAGGAAAAGAAAAAGAAAAAGAAAAAGGAAAAGAAAAAGAAAAAGAAAAAAGAAAAATTAAAAAAAAAATCGAATTTCCAACTCTGCCCCTTGCCACGTCAGCATTTTTAACGGTGTTAAGTCAATGTCCGTTTTTCGGGTAACGGCGAAACCACGGTCCTTTTTTTTTTTGTAAAACCAAACCATAAGGGTTTATTTGGAACAACATCAAACCACATGGGTTTTTTTTGGAATTTACCCTTAATAATATTGGGACCATGAAATTTTATTAATTTATAGAGGTTATTAATTTATCGAGTATAAAATTAGTGATCTAGCCCAAATCGGGACTAGAAGAAATTATTATTTTAAAGAGGTTATTAATTTATCGAGTATTAATTTTACTGTATTAATTTCTTAATTGGGTTTTGGTATTTAAGCCAAAAAATGTGCAAAACCGTGTTTCTCATCCTTGGGCTTGCTTTTGTTGTTGCTCTTCTCATTTCCACTGAGGTCTCAAACCCGTAAGTAATTAATTAACCTTCTGTAATCTCATTTCAGACTCTGATTTTGAATTCATAATTTGTCTTCAAATCTTGAAACTGTCAATTGTACAGAGATCACAAGACACCACATGGCTCAATGGTGACGAGGGATACCGTCACCACCGCCACGACCCGAACTGCCCCTTATCAAGGATCTTATCTTATGCTAATTAAATATTAAATTTAAAAATAAATGGAATTCAATTGATTTTAAAGAAAGAAATTAACAAAGACGAGAGAGAACATGGAGAAAGAAGAAGAAAAATAAAAATTAAAGAAATACGGGAAAGATGGTTTATTTGTTTTTTATTTTTTTATTTTAGGGTATGTTTGTAATAATTAAATAATAAAGGGGTTAATTTATAAAATAAATAATATAAGGACCAAATTAACTTTTTTTCTTTTAACTTAATTTGCCATATATTTGCTAACGGAATGAACCTCAAAGTACCATTTTGTAAATTTTTAAACCATAAGGATGCGATAAAAAATAGGTGTAACCACCATGTTTATTTTTGTATTTTTCCGTTAAAACAATGAATTAACGTTTTCATCTGTCTCTTCTATGAATAACAACAAAAAAAAAAAAAAAAGGTTTTCGAGTGTTCCAATGAGAATGAAATTCTGCAAAATGGCTTATTTTTTTTACCAGACTATTGGTCTAACCCTTTAGGGTTCAGTAACATCAAACCGAATTTGTAACTGGGTCACCGGTCACTTGGACATCCTGGATGACTCGGATTGGTCGGACCGGATGACGTAATAATTAAATATATATCAATTACATATATTAAAATTATATTTATATATAAAATAATTATAATAAGCCTATAATAAAATTGCAAACATAGATTAGAAAATAAAAACAAAAATAAAAGACAAAGCACTCAATAGGCATTTCTATATGAATCAAAATTACAATCATCTCTGTACTGAATCAAAATTATAAGCATCTCTGTACTGAATTGCTTAAATTAAAATGTTAAGCACTTATTTAATTTAAGTGCGTTTGATAACGGTTGTTTCAAAATCACTTATTTTGATAAGTCAAAATATTTAACTTATCATTTTAAGTTAAACATTATCAATTAATATTTTTCTAAAATTAAATCATTCAATATTTTTAGCACTTACAATATTCAATACTTAAAATTAAGTATTTATTTTTTCAGCACTTAATTTTCAGTTTTATCAAACAACACCTTAGGTAAATGTTTTCATTTTATTGGAGGACGGCCTCTTATGGTTAGAGGTTCGATCCTCCATGTCTATATTTAGGTAAATGTTTTCATTTTATTTAGGGTAAAGTTCAAATAAAACCCCATGTGGTTTCACTAATTTTCAGATAAAGGACTGTGGTTTACTTTTTGTCAAAACGATGACTCAGGTTTTCAACTTTAGCAAAATAAGGACTTTTTCGATTCATACTATTAAAATCACCCTTAACAACTTCAAAAATAACATATTTTAAGAACTACTAATATTCTAAGCAACTTTAATTATTCAATTTTTTTATTTCGAGATTATTTAGATGATGTTTAGTAAAGAGAGAGAAAGTTCCAAAAAAGATGATTTTCTAAAATCGAAAATGCAGTTCCATCGAAAATATGACATTGAACAACTTTAATTCTTGAAAATTTTCATTTTCAGGTCGTTAAAGATAGTTTTAATTGAATTATTAAAAGTGTGAAACCTCAGTCCTCGTTTTGATAAAAAGTAAACCACAGTCATATATCTGAAAATTAGTGAAATCACATGAGTTTTATTTGAACTTTCCCCTTTTATTTATATATAGGGTAGAGGTTCGATTCTCCATATCTACATTTAGGTAAATGTTTTCATTTTATTGGAGAACCGCGGCTTATGCTTGAAATGGAGGAGGAAGAGGAGGAGGAGGACAGCTTCTTTTTTCTTCTTAGGTTTTTTTTTTCCTTCAAAACAAAAGATACAAAATATAAGATTAGTTCTTTTTGTCAATATTATCAGAACCAGACAGGACATCAAACCGAATTTGTAACTGGGTCACCGGTCACTTGGGCATCACTCGGATTGGTCGGACCGGATGACGTAATAAATAAATATATATCAATTATATATATTAAAATTATATTTATATATAAAATAATTATAATAAGCCTATAATAAAATTGCAAACATGGATTAGAAAATAAAAACAAAAATAAAAGACAAAGCACTCAATAGGCATTTCTATATGAATCAAAATTACAATCATCTCTGTACTGAATCAAAATTACAAGCATCTCTGTACTGAATCAAAATTGGATGTTAACTTAAGAAATTTCCACAAAAAAAATTAAGTATATAAACCATATGCATCACAATTAAATTAAATATATAAACCATTCCACAAAAAAAAGAACCACAAACCTGTGAAGTCGTGTAGTAGCCGTGAGAAATTCCCACAAACCGGTCGGTTCTTTGAGGCGGCGTCGGAAGCAAGGTCAGGCGGTGGAAGGAAGGTCAGGAGGTGGAAAAAGGGTCGCGGAAATGGGGGGAGAAAAGAGGGTGGTGACAGTGAGGGGGCTGGCTGGGCAAAAAATGATCGATCTATTCTAATTTTTTCCTTGGGTTCTTCTGCTCTGTTTTGTTTCTGTCAAAAAAACGTTTTTTACTTTTAAGTTTCAAGTTTTTATTAATTTTTTAGACCAAAAAATAAGGATAATTTTAATTTTAAAATAAATAAATAAACCGGGGTCGCACTGGTTCCCGGACGGACCACCGGGTTTCGATTTGATCCCGGTTCTCTCCGGTTATTTGAGCATTCAAATAACTGGAGTGGCTCGGACTGGTTTCCTAGCCGGTTTCTGGTCCAAATCGATCGAACCGGCCAGTCAGGTCCGAACCTAATATATAGTATAATAATAATTCATACGTAATTTATATTTCTATATAATATAATATATGTTGTACTAGTCTGTAAGTATTTTGTAAAGTAGAGTAAAATAGTAATTATTGTTTTATATTAATTTTTTTTATAAAAGTACATATAAATTAAACGGTTCGGCTAACCATAAATCGCGGTTTTTGAACACTCCGAACCGAAACTGAATGCAGCTTAGTTTTTTAATCCTAAAACAAAACCACTGGTTTGGTTAGCCACTGAAACCGGTTCGAATTACTGGTTTTTTGTTCGGGTTTTTTGCCACCCCTAAATGCAATTAGTTTCAAACAGCGAACTACAGTCGAACATGCAATTTAGGGGTGGGACGGTTTGGTTAACCGATCCATGAGGTCAAAAAATTAACAGAACCGAAACTACTGTTTTTTTTAACCAGTAAAACCGAAATTAGTCCATACATATCGGTTAACCATTAATTTCGGATTGGTTATTATGGTTAACGGTTTTTAACTAGTTCTCAACGGTTAACCATAATTTTTACCCAAACCTAAATTTTTAAACAATATTAAAAAACATATAATTTTAAATAGGGAAAAATACAAAAATAAACATTGTGGTTACACATGTTTTTGATCGGCACCCTTGTGGTTTAAAAATCTACAAAATGGTACTTTGAGGTTTATTCTATTAGCAAGCACAGACCAAATTGACTAATGGTGTTAATTTTGTCCTTATATTTATTTATTTTATAAAGTAACCCTCCTTATTATCTAATTATTACAAACAAACTGCAAAATAAAAAAAATAAAAATCAAATACATCATCTTCTCCATCTCTCTTTAATTTGTTATTTTTCTTCTTCTTTCTCTCTTCTCTCTCCTATTTATCAATTTTTCACTCTAAAATCAATTGAGACTTGCTCTTAATGCTGATTTTGAAGGAAAATATGGAAACGTTTGGCAGCGGAAATATAAAAATTTTAACCTATTTCCTTAAACCAAGATCCGTTAATCGTTATTTCATACAAGGAAGGATAGAAGGAAATACCTTTTAGAAGAACTATCTACTGTTGCTAGCGAAGTGCCCTCAACTCTAGTTCCGAGTTCACAAGCACAAACCAAAAGACAAGATCAAACAAGTTAGAATCTCAACCAATGAATAGCAACCAAAATAGATTGCCTCTAACAAATCAACACAAGATCAATGATAAAGAGAAAGAGATGAAATCAATAGAATGGAAGCGAGCGGAGCAATTTCTTCCTCTACAATAGACTAGTCGAAATTCTCTCTCTATTATGGATTAAACCAAGTACACCTATAAGGGGGATATATATAGCCTCTTGTATCTAAACTCTAGTTAAATAGAATTAGGTTACTTCTTTTGAGTTTTATTCTGAAATAAAACTTCATAAATATTATCTATGGTTTTCAGATAACTTCTTTTGAGTTTTATTTCAAAATAAAAACTTCATAAATATTATCTATTTTAGATAACTTCTTTATAGTTTAATTCTAAAATAAAAACTTCATAAATATTATCTAAAGTTATATCTAATATAAAGATAACATTAGGTTGTTTGGTAGAATAATATTTAGAAGCAATTTAACCACTTTAAACCTTCTAACTTAATTATTCCATAATTAATTTATCCATAATTATAATCTAATCATAATTGACTAAAATAAATTAATTCTCACATGTATATATATAATACATGCATTTCGCCTTTTTATTATTTCGGCCTTTATATTGGGCTTCCATCTATTAATTAACATACATTCCTCTTTTGGTTCCAAGTCTTATGTGTGACCCATTAGGTTCTTATTACTACTAGCCGTATACAACCATTAAATTTGATAACAAGTAGTGAAATTCTGATCAACGTCCGTCCCTGTGGGGGCGTCGTTGGGTTCGACGGGGGGAAGCTCCGATGCCAAAGTCAGTAAGGTGAATCAAGGAAACAAACTGAATTGACAAAGGTTGTGAGAATGTGTACCTTGATAGCCTAGGGAATCAGGCTATATATAGCTACGAAGTCGTAACCTTCAGGCAACTAGAAAGCCTCTATTAATGCTCCATTAATGGCGGTTACAAGTTATCTTTAACCTGGCGGTTAGCTAATTGATAACTCATTAATGATCTTTATGGCCGAGTCGGCGGCCAGCCGTTACAGTGGCGAATCAGGTGAATGAAGAGATTCGCCTCATAGGTCCGCCAGCGGATCTCTCTGAGTAGAACCGTGGAGATCCGCCTGCCGGCTCCCCTTTGGGGATTAACACGCGGCGTTCTCAAGGCGAATATCCCTTTTGGTCCTTGGGATAATATCTCTATGTTATCAGAAGCCCCCCCAAAATGCCCTTAAAGTCCTTTAGGGCTTTTGAGCTTCCGCGCGCCGTCATAAACATCTGCATTAATGAGCACCCTATTCGATGCCAATTGATGAATGACACGTGTAGTGGACGCATTGTCCCAGGAGGGAGAAAACATCCTTCTTCCTCTTTCGCTTTTTCTTTCTTCTCCATTTCTTCTTCATTGTCTCCTTTATTGTTCGAAGCTTTTCCTGGGAATTTTCAGAGTTTCGTTCCAAGCTTCCGATTTCACATGTAAGTTCATCTTCTTCTGTTTAAACTTTTCTCTGAATGTTTAGAAGTTCGTCTTCATCTTCTAGATCAACTGCAGAGCTTTTTAATTCGACCCCTTCCCCCGAAATAGTAGTTGATTTTAGTTGGACCACTTCGTCATCGGAGAACTCGTCTTCCTCCGAGGACACGGTTAGCACCGATTTAGTTGGGTTTAGTAACTCGGCGTGTAATCGCTACCAAACTCGTTCCACCAGATATCCAGTTCTTTTTACCTCTGTCTCCGGTACCGCTCCGGCCGTTAAGGCTAGGTGTTTTCCGGGGACAATGGCCTCTTCTTCTATCCCGCCTAGGAAAAAGAACCCTCGAGCGGAGTCTACTCCGTCTCGTATGAATGCCGCGGATCTAGTGGATCTGGCGAGTCGCTTCCTCTGGATCAATAATTATGAGACTCAGTTAGCCGCAGCCCATCAACGACCTTCCTGTCCGCCTAGCGGTTTTCTAACAGTATATTGCTGTCATGTAGAGAGAGGGTTCCGGCTTCCTCTCCCAAAGATGATGGCGGACATCCTCTCCTACTTTGATATTACAGCCAGCCAACTGCACCCCAACGGTTGGTTGGATATTGCTTTAGACTGCTACCTCGCCTCAAATTTAGGAGTGGTATATACGGGTCGTGTTTTTAGAGCTTTCCATAAACCCTCGCAACGGAAGTCCGAATCCTATCTCACTTTCGCCAAATTCGGGGCATATTCGCCATTTAGTGACAAAATGTCCAATGTCCATTGCTGGGATGAGAAATTCTTCTACGTGAAGATAAAAGAGGGCGAATCTCTGGGTTTTCCATCGTTTTGGAATCCCAAGCCTTTACACATGGCGGGCGATATGCAAATATTGACCGATAGTGATGAAGTGGTGGCGGAGCTCATGAAGAAGATCAAGGCGGATGCATGGACATACGCAGATGCTTTAGCCTTCATGATGAGCGATATTTCGTTGATTCGCCGAGAGGGGGAGCAATTCATTTACTCCAAGATTGCGCAATTTGACCAAGGTAACTTTTATTTCTTCTCCAACTTTGATTACCTCAATGTTTTCCTTGGCAGGGGTTTATCTAAGGCCAATCACGCTATTGCAGAGAAGCGTAGGAAGTTTTTAGAGGCTGAAGCACGTAGGAAAGATCAAGTGGTGAATCCTCAAACGGATACTGGAAAGCGCCCTGCAAGAACAGTGGTCGAGCCGCCACTAAAAAGGAGGAAGCCTATAGCCACTGGAGGCCCTAACTTATGGCGGATGCCATGAGGTCCGCCAGACCTGTTGGGGAGATAGAACAGGTAAGTTACCTTTTATTTTTACCTGTTTATCAAGTTTTAAGTTTTGACCCTTGAATGTTTGTGCAGATGGCGAAGCCTGATATGGGCGGATACTGGTCCGCCAAGTATGGCGCTCAAGGATCTTTTGAGAATGAGTCCATTATAAACGATTTGGACGAAGCCCTGGGTCAGGTGGGCGAAGTGCAAAGGAATCAGAACCAAATTCCTGGTTCCATTCATGCGCAAAATGGGAAAACAGAGCTCCTTATGGTGAGTCCCCTAGAAAGGATTTCTTTTTGTAGAAATAGTTGTCCCTTTGCTCTTTTCTCTTAACGAAATTGTTTGTTTTTGACAGATGTATACTCGCATACGTGCCATGGAGACCGAGCTCCTTCAAGGTGTGGCGGATAAGGCAACCATTGAAAAACTGGAAAAAGAGGTAGCGAATGCCAATGCGCACATTACTTCTGCTAATGCGAACCTTGCCTCTTCCACAGCCGCCTTAGTCCTTAGAGATGCGGAGATTGAGAAGCTGAAGGAAAAGATTGTGACAGACGCCAAGAACCATGAGGACGCCCTAGGAGAAGCTGAATATATGGCGGGTGAGCAAGCCATTATGGCGAACTGCTCATGGCGTACTTTTCCCTGGCGCATCCCGAGATTGATTTCACAGATCCGCAGTTCGCCGTCCCCGAACCAGAAGACGTAGCCAAATATGACAAGATGTCAGACGCTAAGGAGTACATCCGCGAATATGTTCGGAGATGGATGAAGGGACCCATGGAAGAAAGCAAACCTTCCTCTACTGTCCCTCTAGTGGAGCTTGAGGAAGTGCCCCCCAAGGCGGGTGAAGAACCGATCACCGATAACGCCCTTCCTTTTGGTCCCACATCTTCCGTGGAAAAGGAGGTACCTTTGGTTGGCGTATCTGAGGCTGTGGAGAAGGAGGCTTTCCAGGCAAGCGCCGTAAGCGAGGATAATGCAAAGGAGGATGCTCCCATTGTTGATTAGTTGCTTACTTGTGATTTGTAAAAAATCGTTAAGTACAGTTTGTTTTAATCCTTTATGGCAGCTATTTATTTTACTATTACGTTTGCGTAAGTAAATGTATAGGCATCTAGGATTTATTTTGGAGTAGGTGGCCAGCCATACTCCATTGCATGGACCTTTGTGAAGGTTAGAAGCTGTTTTATTCCATTGAAGGAAGTAAAGCTGCCTAGGGGATCAATTTGCTACCTGTCTTTGAGGTGAAGTGATCCGCCCGTAGGACTTGTGAATCCTTTTTTGGGAAGGATATGTAAGAGAGTGTAAAGACTTTGCGTCCAAGGATCGTTTTAACTCTATCAGAGATTGGGATCCTCTCAGAGATGGATCCGCCCATAAGATAGGCTCTCTTATATCTAAGGAGAAAAAGTAGCTGTGAGATAGCGATACTTTGTTAATGTGGAGAGTGTTGGATGCCCCCCTTCTTTTTAAGACTGGAATATTAATATTGCTGCAATAAACTTTAAAAAGAACACAGATAATAAAACAAATGATGTTTATTAATGGGCGAAATGCTTTATTACAGCAAGCAGGTCTTATAGGTGAGCCTCGTTAAAACCTTCAGTAAGAAAAACCACATGGGAAAAAAGCTTACTAAAGGAAAAAGAGTACTCAAGACCGTGTGTACACCTCATTTTCTGACAAAATATTTGCGGAGATTTTGGAGGTTCCATGTGCGTGGCAATGTGTTGCCCTCCATGTCCTGAATTTTAAATGTGGCGGATCCAATCTTGTCCACTATCTGATACGGACCCGTCCAGTTGAGCCCTAACTTGCCCTTGCCTTCTCGAGACTGGATTTTATCGGCCTTTCGGAGCACAAGATCACCCATATTCAGATCCACAAGCTTGGCATTTTTATCATGGTAAGCGGCGATCCGCTGTTTATACGCCGCCATGCGTACATAGGCTTGGTCTCTTCGATCACCTATCTGATCCAGACTTTCCCTTAGCCTTTTGCCGTTGTCCTCTTCGCAATAAAAGGCCACTCTATCACTTGGGACCTGTATTTCAACCGGGATCATAGCCTCTACACCATGAGAGAGGGCGAATGGTGTTTCTCCTGTGGCCGTCCTAGGAGTGGTGCGATAAGCCCATAAAATGCTTGTCAGCTGATCCGCCCACTTCTTATCATGCTCTCCCAATCTCTTCTTTATCCCTTTCACGATCGTCCGATTCATGACTTCGGTCATCCCATTGGATTGGGGATAATAAACGGAGGCAAATCTGTTCAGAATGCCCAACTCTTCACAGAAAGTTTTGAATTCGCTACAGTTGAACTGTGTTCCATTATCGGTGATGATGGTATGCGGAACACCGTATCTTCCCACGATGTTGTCCTTGATGAATTCCACCATTCACTCTGCAGTGATGGAGGAGACAGCTTCGGCTTCTACCCACTTGGTGAAATGATCCACTGCCACTACCACGTACCTCCTCTGTCGGCGAGTTGGAGGAAATGGGCCGACAATGTCTATTCCCCAGAGGGCGAATGGCCGTCCTTCTATGATGGGCCTCTGGAGATGTTTGGCAGTATGTGATTCATTCGCATGAATCTGGCAACTATGACAAGATTCTACCAATTTTTGTGCATCCAATTCAGCCGTGGGCCAGTAGAAACCCGCTAACCTGGATTTCTTCAAGATGGTGGCGGATGCTTCATGAGCCCCACATGATCCCTCATGTAGCTCCTTGAGGATTTGTTGTCCCTCTTCCGGCAGAATGCACTTCAACCAAGGGTGGCTAAAAGATTTTCTGTAAAGGCCATCGTTGATTATGGAGAAATAAGCCGCTCTCCTAACTATCTGCCGTGCCTCTTCCTTATCCTCAGGTAAAGTTCCACATAGCAGATATTGGCGAATGACCGATCTCCAATCATCTTCTACCATTGTGAGTAGGGACACTTCCTCTGAAGCGAAGGCTGGAGCTATTTTAACTTCGAAGGGACAATCTGGATCTGTCCAGTTCTCCTCACAAGAGGCCATTTTGGCCAAATGATCCGCCTCAGTGTTGGACTCCCTTGGTACGTGAATCAATTCCCATTTGGTTTCCTTAGCCTCAAGGTGATCCAGCAATTTTTTGACTTCTGCTACGTATTTGGCCAAAACATCATCCTTCACCTCGTAATTCTTGATTACTTGGTTGACCATTAGCTTAGAGTCACTATAGATCACAATCCGCTCAGGAGTGATTTCTTTGAGTAGGCGTAATCCCAATACCAGAGCTTCATATTCAGCAGCATTATTAGTTGCATGGAAATTTAATTTTACTGCGTACCGTAACTTTATGTATTGGGGACCCTTGATCACAACGCCTACGCCAGCTCCATCCGCTGAGGAGGCGCCATCGGTGTACATTGTCCACTCCTCTACTGGAGGCTTGGGATGATCTATCCCTTCATCAGTGAATTCATTCACAAAGTCTGCCAGGACCTGACTCTTTAAAGCTGACCTGCTTTCATATCTCACATCGAATTCACCAAGGCGGATCGCCCATTCCATCAATCTTCCAGAACTGTCTGGCTTCTACAACACATTTCTCATCGGTATATTCGTTCGAACCACCACAGTATGCGCCTGAAAATATGGTCTAAGGCGGATTGCTGTGGTGACAACAGCCAGTGCCATTTTATCAAGCTTAGAATATCTGGTTTCGGCGTCTTTCAGAACCTTGCTCACATAATAAATCGGAAACTGCTGGCCATCCTCCTCTCGTATCATGACTGTGCACACAGCCTTATCCGTAACCGATACATACATGTAGAGATCTTCTCCCTTCATTGGTTGACTCATCATGGGCGGCTCCGTGAGGAACCGCTTGATTCCTTCGAAGGCCTTTTCACAGTCCTCATTCCACTTGAATGCCTTTTGCTTCTTGATGACCTCGTAAAAGGGCTGACATCTGCGAGCTGAACAAGAGATAAACCTGCCCAAGGCTATGATCCGCCCATTAAGGCGTTGTACTTCTCTGATGTTCCGTGGTGCTTGCATTTCTAGGACAGCCTTAACTTTGTCAGGATTTGGGCTAACTCCTTTTTCGCTGATCATGAACCCTAAGAATTTTCCATACGTCGCACCAAAAGTACACTTCTCTGGGTTCAGCTTAATGTTATGGCGTCGGAGTACGTCCAGTACCTCCTTTATATCGTCTGCATGCCTTTCTATGGTTGTGCTTTTGATGATCATATCATCTACATAGACGGAATAGTTATCCCCTTTACTATCTGCGAATATCTTGTTCATCATCCTCTGATAAGTTGCACCCGCGTTTTTAAGCCCAAAAGGCATAACTTTGAAGCAATAAGTGGCTTGATGTGTTACGAACGAGGTCTTGATTCTATCTGAGGGCTCCATGGGGATCTGATGATAACTTGACTTCACATCCGTAAAGGAGTACATGGCGTGACCGGCGGTTCCGTCCACAAGCATATCAATACATGGTAGAGGATAGTTGTCTTTGGGATAAGCTTTGTTGAGATCCATAAAGTCAATACACATGCAGTAAGACCCGCCTGCCTTCTTTACCAGAACGACGTTCGCCAGCCACTGAGTATAAAGCACCTCCTCAATGGCGTCCGCCCGCTGGAGCTTGGTGATCTCTTCTTCTATCACTTTCTGCCTTTCGGGGCCATGGTTTCTCCGCTTCTGAGCCACTGGAACTGCATCTTTATCAATGTTGAGCTTGTGAGTGATCACGTCTGGACTGATTCCGGGGAGAATTTCATCCTTCCATGCGAAGACATCCTCCGTCTCATGGAGTACCTTGGTGATTGCATTTTTAATTTCGCCCTTGAGCCCTTTAGCCATTCGTACCTGCTTTTTATCCGCCATAAGGTACATTTCTATCTCGCCCAAGGCCATTGTGACGAGCTCCTCCTCATCCTCCTCCTTAGATTGGGGGCGAATCATCAGCGATGCTGAATATGTCTCCTGAGCCACCTTTTGGCTACCTCTGATCATTACACCTCCCTTAGCTGTGGGGATGTAAAGCGTTAAGTGGCGTATGGAGATAAGGGCTGCAACTTCGGAGATAAAGGACCGTCCGAGGATGATATTGTAAGCCAACTGACCATCCAAGATAGAAAATTCCAGATCACCTTTCCAGACCTGATCATCGTCCGTAAGCTCGCAATCCAGAGTGACTTGGCCTTTTGTTTGGATAGTGTGTCCCGTCACTCCTAGGATATCGACCACAGTTGGCTCTACCTGGACCGGATCAATCATGAGTTTGGCAAAAGCTCCTCTGGTGATGACATTGCATGAACTCCCAGTATCAACCATCACTCTTTTCATCTCCCAGCCTTCCACCATCATAGTGACGACCAGTGCATCTGCATGGGGAGAGATTTCAGGACCTACATCGGCAAAGGGGCGATTTAACGATGCCCTGTCAAGAGCGGTAGTCTTTGCCTTTTTCAGCATTGGTTGATATCCAGGCCCGCCTGCTATGACATTAATGGTACCCTTAATGTCATAGCAGGCGGGCCTGGATATCAACCGATCCAATTTGCCTCTCTCGATGAGACGCTCGATTTCCTGAGCTAACTCCCAACATGCGTCGGTGTCATGGCCATTTTTCCTGTGATATTTACAATAATTTTTAGGATTTTTACCAGTATTGGTGTACTCCCCCCCCCTTTGGTTCGGGGTATGAAATGCTCCGTTTGTGTTGACTGTTCTCGATCCACATAAGGACTTCACTTTTAGAAGCGTTGAGAGGTATGAAAGAGGTGACAAACGTTGATTTGTTCTTAGAACCCCTTTGCCTGCTTCTAGAGGAAGAATCCTGATGTTTGTCTTTGTCTCTATCTCGATGGCGAGATTCGCCCTTGTCCCTTTTGGGTGATGACAGTGATCCTCGGCGAATGTCATCCACCTCGATAAAGTCTTTACAAGTGGTGTTTCTCACAAAACATTCCACTGCTACGGAGATATCCACATCAACGATTTGTATGCACAAATGGTTAAAAGTGTCTACGTACTCCCGAAGGGATTCATTCGCCTTCTGCTTTAACTCAAAAAGCTTTCCTGATTTAACCACTGGAGGAATACAACCGGCGAATTTAGCACAAAATTCCCTGCTCAATTGATCAAAACTGTTTATTGTGCCCGGAGGTAAAGACTGAAACCACCCGTAGGCTGGACCTCCTAGCGTGGCGACAAACATTTTGTAGAGCACAGGCTCGGTGGCACGGTTGAGTTTGAGCAGTATTCGGTATTTTCTGACGTGAGCTTCCGGATTGTCAACACCTGTGTAGATAGCGAGATTAGGTATTTTAAAAGCTCTATCAGTTTCCTCTGCCTCAATCCAAGCTGCGAAAGGCGAATCTCTATTGGCGAATGGATTATGCCTGGCATTTTCCTCATTCATACGGAGCACCAGAGCTCTAACTCTATCATCAAAATTCTCCGGATCCGCCCTTGGGCGACCCCTTCATGGAGATCTGCTTGGAGAAGAAGAAGAACTTGACCCAGATGATGGATCTGATGGCGAACGCCCTCCTCCACTTCTGCGTCCGCCTCCTCCTCCACTACTACCTCCTCCGCCCCCCCCTGGGGGAGCTTGCCCACTACCTCCTCCATGGCTTCCTGACGGGATGTGTCCAACAGTTCCTGAGGGTGACGGGGGTGGTGGTCCACTCAAATGGGGCGTCTCCACTGGCCTTTTACTCCGTCTATGACCACTAGATGGGGGCGATCTGCCCCGACGTGAGGATCTCGGTCGTCGAGGCGAGGGTGATTTAGACCGCCTACTTTTCTCCCTTCTACGCTTTTTGTGTGTTCGCCCCTCGGATCCGCCAAGAGAGAGATTCGTCCGTGGGCGCCTTGGGATATCGAACCCGCCTAGATTTAATCCAGGACCCATAGATCCGCCCGGAAGGGTTGAATCATTCCTTTGAATTCCTTCTGCACCACCAGGGAATAACTCCCGATTGATTTGTCGTTCTCCAACTGCCGCCGTAGTAGTTACCATGGAATCCGTGTTGTGAGCTTGGAGAAATGAAGAACTCTGGGCGCCCGGTCCAAAGTTTAACAAGGGCCAGGATGATACAGTCGATGTGGACGCCATACTCCAATGTGGAGGGAGGGTCATGAACGACCGCAGGCGATTCCCCGTCTCGGGTCCAAACCGCTCTCCGATTGCTTGTGCACACATGTTGATGAAAGCATCAGGGTTCATACTACTTTCGACGTGCGTTGCAGGAGCAGTTGAATCTGTGCGGCTAGCACTAGATGGTGTAACTAATGGTGTTTCAATCCCTGAAGAGGGATTCTGATCTCCAGTTGTCATAGTTTCTTAATGTGAACGAAAAACCCTTTGTTTGATTAAGGATTCCACGTCACAGCACCAATTGATAACAAGTAGTGAAATTCTGATCAACGTCCGTCCCTGTGGGGGCGTCGTTGGGTTCGACGGGGGGAAGCTCCGATGCCAAAGTCAGTAAGGTGAATCAAGGAAACAAACTGAATTGATAAAGGTTGTGAGAATGTGTACCTTGATAGCCTAGGGAACCAGGCTATATATAGCTAGGAATTTGTAACCTTCAGGCAACTAGAAAGCCTCCATTAATGCTCCATTAATGGCGGTTACAAGTTATCTTTAACCTGGCGGTTAGCTAATTGATAACTCATTAATGATATTTATGGCCGAGTCGGCGGCCAGCCGTTACAGTGGCGAATCAGGTGAATGAAGAGATTCACCTCATAGGTCCGCCAGCGGATCTCTCTGAGTAGAACCGTGGAGATCCGCCTGCCGGCTCCCCTTTGGGGATTAACACGCGGCGTTCTCAAGGCGAATATCCCTTTTGGTCCTTGGGATAATATCTCTATGTTATCAAAATTAATTTCCCAAAATTACATTTAATCTTTGTATAACGGAATGAGTGCAAGGACTGTGATAGGCAGAACCGTAAACATTCCCCCGGAGTTATAAGAAGACATGTTGATTCCGTCGTTGACCTTTTTGTATTAGTTACAGTATAATTCGATCCTTTATCAACTACATCCTTGAACAGAATCTTATGACTATGGATTATGTCAAGTTATATATAGCGAGACGTTCATTTTACTTGTACAGGCTGAGTTAACTCCGAATAGATAGGTTAAGTGAAATCTCCATTTCAAGTCTTAAGCTATCACCTTGCAAGGATTTAGAGTCAAGTCTTCCACAAGCGATCCTTGGACGTATCTCCTATTTATCAGGAGTGACAAATGCTCAATCCAATATTAACTACCCTACAATTACTTCCTGTGATACCCAACGTCTGCCGAACACACCCCAGAGTCATCCCTATTATGGATCGTGTTAGAACAGGATCAAAGCATCACATTCCATAATCCAGAATCATTAATTAATATTCCTTTGAGTCCGAGGATTACTTATACCTATTAATACCAATGAGATGAACAAGTGACAAGGATAAATCTAGCCATCCTGTTATCTCAAGTCGGGTCCCCAATCCTAATGAACTCTTTCACTGGATTCATGTAACTGTCAAGATATCTGCATATCTGAAGCTTGTGAGATCAGCTCCCTGTCTCGGCAGAAAACATTGTTACATGCAAGTCTCAATAGTATTATGTCAATCCCTATTCAAAATATATTACTTGACTTGGGGTGGTTTTAAGTTTATTAGTTTATTATAATGTTTTGTCTCACTTCATGCTTGTATGAACACTTTATAATCACTTTAAATAAACTTAGGGATTTCCTTTTATTTAGACTTATTTAGTTCTTAAAAAGTAATTGCCTTTATACAGTTATGAAACCATATCTTATTAAAACAAATGACATAAAGAACAATTCATTTACAACTGGTTTATATCCTAGAACAATTGTCTATAGGACACTAAACCCCAACAGATTTCTCTGTGACTGCTTTCCATGAAAGCATTGGAGTGATTCTTTACCTTCAAAAGCGCCTCGAGTTTCTTCGAGACCTACCTTCAAACAAAACAATGAGTTTAGTTGGTGAAGAAAGGAGGGAAGTGGAGAAGGCTTTGAAGAATATCAGGATCTTTGTTTGCCATAGAGCAACTGCGTTTACAGCTTAACTGAACAACCTACTGAAACTTTTTGGTTTGCTAATAGGGATGGGAAGAACCTGAGGCTGCTTAATTAGTTACTTCAAGGATCACTACAATTATGATATAAAATTCAGAAACTTGCCTTGCTTGCAGATTAGTAGAAGTAAACCATGTTATCTTCCAATGGAGCTTTGTATGATATGTGAAGGCCAGCAGTTTCTTGGAAAGCTTCCAGATGATCAGACTGCAAGAATACTTAAGATGGGCTGCCAAAGGCCAAAAGAAAGAAAGGCTATTATAGATGAAGTGATGCGATGACTGGTTGGACCGACAAAGTGATTGATCTCTTGGAACATGATCTTTTAATATGTACCATGCAATGATTTGTTGATTTTAACTGTTTCTAATAGTTTGAATCCTCTATGTGATAGTGGAAACCAGGGAAGCGAATTCGAACTCCATGTTTCGAGAGAAATGACAAAATTAAATGGGAGAATCTTTTGATTTATATGTACAAAACACTTTGATTTATATGTATTCTAATTGCGGCTATTTGGTATCAGCTAACAAGGAGTTTGATGGAAATTCAATTGATTTTAGAGAGAGAAATTAACAAAGAGGGGGGAGAAGAGAGAGAGAGAGTAGAAGAAAAATAAGAAATTAAAGAGAGATTAGAAGATGGTGCATTTGATTTTTATTTTGTATTTTGGGGTTTGTTTATGATAATTAGAGCATCTCCAAGAGACTCTTAGTGCACTCTCTAAATATAATATAAATAATTGACTCTTAGTGATTTAAGAGTGACTAAGACATACCATCTCCAATAATACTCTTTATATTAACTCTTTATTTATTATTTTATCATTAAAATTATTAATTGTTGTTATATTTACCAATGACGAAAGAAGGCGTGGGGAGAAAGTTGGAACTATGGAGACAAACTTTAGAATCTAGAGGCTTTAAGTTGAGCCGAAGTAAGATAGAATATTTGGAGTGTAAGTTTAGCGGCGATAGGAGTAAGGAGGCAGGGACAATCACACTAGATGGGAGAGTTGTTTAGGCATCAGATTGCTTTCGATATTTAGGATCTATTATTCAAACGGATGAAGAAGTAGATGGAGATGTTGCTCATGGGAGAGTGTTACGGGTTTCCTTTGTGACCCCGACATGCCAAATAGATTGAAGGGAAAATTCTACTGCACGGCAATCAGACCAGCACTGTTATATGGTACAGAGTGTTGGGCAGTGAAACATTGTCACACTCATAAGATGTCGGTGGCGGAGATGCATACGATGAGATGGATGTGTGGTCATACGAGAAAGGATCGGGTGAGTAATGAAATAATTAAGACAAAAGTAGGGGTTACATCTATTGAGAATAAAATGAGGGAAAACCGACTAAGATGGTTTGACCATGTAAGACGAAGAGCGCTTGATGCGCCGGTTAGGAGGACTGAAGAGTGGCAAAGGGATGTAGTGGTGAAGGGTAGGGGAAGACCTAAGCAAACTTGGAGGAGGGTGATCGAGAGTGATATGAGTTTATTGGGGATTGAGGAAAATATGGTAGTGGATAGGAAAGAGTGGAGGGAGAGAATTTGTGTCGATGACACGACTTGATTTCACGGTTTTATATGATGGTTCATGTTAGCCGACCTCGAATCATTTCGGGACTAAGGCTTTGTTATTGTTGTTGTTATATTGACCAATGTGAGAGGAGAGAGACATCTCAATAATAAATTATTAATAAAAAATGAACTAAGAGGCACTAAGAGGTGGAGAGATGCTCTCTATTAATAGAGAAGATGAAGAGACTCTTAGTAATTTGAGGAGCCACTAAGAGGCTGTTGGAGCTGATTTTTCATTCTCCCTCCTTAAATTTTAACTTAATAGCCAATTTAAGAGGTTGTTGGAGATGCTCTTAGATAATAAGAGGTGTTAATTTATAAAATAAATAAATATAAGGACAAAATTAACTTTTTTTTCCTTTGACTTTTAACACTGATAGTCAATTTGGCATGTATTTTCTAACAGAATGTATCTCAAGGTGCCATTTTATAAATTTTTAAACCACAAGGGTGCTGATCGAAAACAGGTGTAACCACAAGGTTTATTTTTATAATTTTTCCTTTTAAATATCCAAACAAATTGAATTCATATAACATTAAGGTTCAATTAAGTAAACATTTAAGAACTTTTTTCTCTCTGCAGCGATAAAGGAGGCGATCTAGGGTTCATGGTGAAAGGTGTCTGCGTGAGAGAGAGATCTAGGGAGAGAGGGGTCGGTGATGGTGGCACGAGGTGTAGGGAGGATCGGGATGGGGCGTCGGCTGGGGATGTCTCAGATGGGGGAAGGGAGGGGTTAGGAGGGGGATCGGGGGATTTGGGGAAGGCGAGAGAGAGTTGGCTGGTGGGGAGTGGGGCAGCTTCCGTGATGGGGGAGGGGGGCGTGTGCCAGGGGCGGTGCAGGTGGGGGTCTGGAATGATGGGGAGGTTAAGGGGGAGTTGCTCGCAGGTGTGGCGGCAGGGGGCGCTGCCGCAGCGGCAGGGAAGGGAGGGGGCGCGGGTTTTGCCCTGGCGACCTATGAGATTTTGGGCAGGGAAGTTGGGGCGCAGGCAGGGGCTGGCGCTGGTGGTTTTTCTGAGGCGGATCGGATCCAGGCGGATATCAGTAGTTCGGGTAGGGTAGGAGATGTTAGAGATGACTTGGGTAAAGGGAAAGAGGTTTCCCTAGATACCCGGATTGGGGGAGATGGGTCTTCCATTCCAATTAAAGATTTGGCTAATGAGTTTAACTCTAATCTTGGAAAGGGGAAGGGTTCTTGGAAAGATACGGTTATGGGGATTGTAGAGGAGGAGCCCGGTGTGGGTGAAGATATGATGGAGGGGGATTCAGAGGAGGTTTTTTCTGATTCTGATAAAGAAGACGAGGACCAAGATGACCCGCTTTGTCCTGTGATACGTCTTTCTTCGGCCGACAAGCGTGCTCTTAGAGCTAAATGGAAGCTTTCTTTAATTGTTACTGTGCTTGGTAAAAGAATAAGTTTTAACTACTTTGCTCAGAGGATCCAGGCACAATGGGCAAAGAAAGGGAAAGTCAGTATTACTGACCTTGAAAATGACTACTATGTAATTAAATTTACTAGGGCTGAGGATTTCAATGTTGTGATCAATAGGGGCCCGTACATTATTTCTAATCAAGTGTTGGCCTTAAGGCCATGGGTGCCCAATTTTAATCCGCACGATTGCTCGGTAAACAGAATTTTAACATGGGTTAGGTTCCCAGGGCTTCCGATAGAATATTACAATGAGAGCTTTCTTAATAAGATAGGTGGGTTTGTGGGTAAGGTTCACCATGTTGACAAAACTACCATTGGGGCTATTAGAGGTAAGTTTGCGAGAGTATGTATTGATGTTGACCTTGCTAAACCCCTTTTGTCAAAATTTTGTGTTCACAATAAAGTTTACTTTATTGAGTATGAAGGTCTACAAAATATATGTATTGAATGTGGTATGTATGGTCATACATACGTGGGCTGCTCTAAGAGAGAGAAGGTGTTGGAGGAGGTTGTTGAGGAGGTTGCGGTAAGAGCTGAAAGGAACCATGGAGAAGGGGGGAATTTTGGCCCCTGGATGGTCGCTAAGAGGCCGAGTAGATGAAGGACACGTCCTCATGTGGTTCAGAATCATCCTCCATATATTAATGGAAGGACGTCTCTGAATCAGTCAAATTCCATCCATGTTGTTATTAAGAAGCCAACCCCAACTAAACATGAAGGCTCAGGGGTTGCCCAGGTTATCACCTCAGGATCCAGATTTGGTGCTCTGGCTATTGAGGAGATCCATGAGTCCGACCACTCTGATGATCACATCGAGCAGAGTATGCCAGGCTTAGAGTCGGCTGAACCATCAAATAGTGTGGTGAAAACTGTTAATCCTCTTTTTATGTCTAAAGAAGTGGCCCAGATTGGTTCCCAAAATCAGGAGTCTCAAGGGAAGGTGAAGTCAAATGAGGTTAGTATTCCTAATTACTGTGTTGAGTCTAGTATTGGGAAGAATATGGGTATTAACAAAATGAGTATGAAAAGGCCTAAGGGCAAGCAGAAAATTGGTCACAATTCTATGGTTGTGTCGGATAAGAGGGGTCCTGCTGGTACCTCGGCAAGGCTCTCAAGAGCCCCTAATAAATACCTGGTTTAGGGTTGTGGGTACGGTCAGTTGTCCTTGTTGGGGTTTAGTGTCCTATAGACAATTGTTGCAGGATACAAACTTAATGTAAATGAATTGTTCTTTATATCATTTGTTTTAATGAGATATATGTTTTATAACTATATAAAGGCAATCCCTTTTAAGCACTAAATAAAGTCTAATAAAAGGAAATCCGTAAGTTTGTTTAAAGTGATTATAAAGTGTTCATACAAGCATGAAGTGAGACAAAACTTTATAATAAACTAATAAACTTAAAACCACCCTAAGTCAAGTGATATGTTTAGGATTGATATATCACTGTTGAGACTTGTATGTAACAATGTCTTCTGTCTGACAGAAAGCTGATCTCACAAGCTTCATATATATAGATATCTGGACAGTTACATAGATCCGATGAAACGTCGTTCATTAGGATTGGGGATCCGATTTGAAATAACAGGATGGATAGATTCATCCTTGTCACCTGTTCATGTCATTAGTATTAATAGGTATAAGTAATCCTCAGACTCAAAGGAATGTTAATTGGTCATCCTGAATTACTGAATGTGAGACTTTGATCCTGCGGTCCTATGATCCTTAACAGAGATGACTCTGGGGTGTGAACTACAAAGGTTGGGTGTCACAGGAAGTAATGTCAGGGTAGTTATACATTGGATTGAGCATTTATCACTCCCGATTAATGGGAGATATATCCAAGGATCGCTTGTGGAAGACTCGACTCTAAATCCTTGCAAGGTGATAGCTTAAGACTTGAAATACAGATTTCACTTAACCTATCTATTTGAGTTGACTCGGCCTGTACAAGTAAAACGAACGTCTCGCTATATGTGACTTGACATCATCCATAGTCATAAGATTCAGTTCAAGGATATAGTTGATAAAGGATCGAATTATACTGTAACTAATACGGAAGGGTTAACGACAGAATCAACCTGTCTTCTTAACGGACTCTGGGGGAATGATTACAGACTTGCCAATAACATACTCAGTACATCATTCCGTTATGCAAGGATTAAATATAATTCTTGAAGAAATTAATTTAATAGTTGCATACGGCCAGAAGTAGTAAGAACCTAATGGATCACACATAAGACTTGGAACCAAAAGAGAGATGGATGTCATTAATAGATGGAAGCCCAAATGAGCCCAGTAAGGCCCATTTAATTAGGGGAGGCCGAAATTTGTATATAATAAGTTAGGAATTATTTTAATTCCCTTAATCCTAATTTGATTAGGTTTGTGAATTAAATTAATTAAGAGAGATAATTAAATTAGGAGTTTTAATTAGATTAATATACTCCTATTATTATCCAATTAGGTTATTTATTATTATCCTAAATATATTAGATATATTATAAGATGATAATTAGGAATCCTATTCCGAATTGAATTCCTATTAAGTAACCTATTCCTATCTAACTAGGGTTTAGATACAAGTTATTATATATACCCCCCTAATGTGTGAATTTCGACTAAGCCCTAACCCTCCCCTCTATGTGATTTTCGAAACCTACTTCTAGAGAGAGAAAAAGAATTCGCATCCCCTAGTTCGTGGACAAGAATTCATACGGCTTCCGTCGATTGATTAATTTCATTCATCTCCTTTTCTCTTTGATCTTGTGTTGGTTAATTAGAGGCAATCTATTTTGGTTGCATCTCATAAGGGTTGATTCTATCTTAACCTCACCGTGTTATACTTCGTGCTTGGGATCTCGGAGAAGAATTGTGGGCGCTTCTTTAACAACGGTAGATTGTTCTTCAAAAGGTATTCCTTCTTATCCCTCTTTATATGAAATAACGATTAACGGATCCTATGGTTAAAAGGAAGTAGGCTTAAATTTTTATATTTCCGCTGCTATACCTTAGCCTAATTTTCAACAGTGGCAGCTGCCGCGTGTGCAGCCGCGGGGCTGCTGCCAAACGGCAGCAGCCCAGTTTCGGGCCCCGGCCCGAATCCCACTTGATTTTAATTGTTAAAATCGGCTTGTAAATAATATATATATATATATATATATATATATATGTTTCGGAAATCAATAGTTTTCTGTTTTGATTATCGAATGAAAAATTCGTTTAAAAGTTTGTTTTTACCAAGTTGTAAATCAAAGTGTTAAATGAATTGAAATCAAAATAATTGGGACATGCATAATCGACGTTTTATATGGTTATATTAATCTAAGGATTAATATAAAGATACAAAACGATTAGAAGTAAAATTAGATGAAAGTTAATTTGACGAGTTAATGTGATTAACCTAAATATTACATAAGCCGGTTATGTAATCAACCAATTAAATTTATTTAATTGAGTCTATGCATGTTTGGAGTTATGGACATATTTGGACCCTCTTTTAGTCTTTTGGTATTTTTGAAATAGGGCCTGCGCGTCCTGCCTTTCTACTATCTATTGTAATTTCTCCTCTCATCTGATTCCCTTCAATTCAATTAAAGTTTTCTTATAGTAGTATAGAAATTAATATGTAATTTCAAGGCGCCATGGAGAAGACGGAGGACCTAAAGAGAAATATGTAATAGTTAGTATTTCCTTAGGTTTGCCCCTTTTTATCCGTCTCTGGCTCGACGGAATAATTTAGATGATATGTCCATAACGCCAATGTATGTGAATGTATGTATGTCTGATGTATGCTAAAGCAAATCAAGACTAAGTTAGATTATGAGACTTAAATAAAATCTCTCGTTAAAAAGTTAAGTAAATAAGCAAGTTATTAAAATCGGTTGCCCCTCCCTAATATTATAATTCAGCCGGCAGTACTGGGGGCCTTTGAGTTGTTGGGTAAACTTAAGCTCGGGGTCTTATGGTAACACCTGGATTATCGAAAATCGTTCTTTCATGAATATGGGGTAATACTTAAATTAGAGTATGATAATTGGATGGGCAAACTCATGTTGTCATAAACTAATGGGCAAGATGGTTGGGATTAATATGAATGACATATTAGTTACTAATGTGGTTAGTAACCCAATAACCTAGGAATCACATTCGAGATGTGATTGATTGCATGAATCTACCTAACAAATGGGACTAGCTTGTTGGCTAAAGTCAAGGCGAAATCTCAGGAGTTAGGATCCTAGCTCACTAAAGGATTTGTGAAATTCTTCGAATTAATATGGAGGGTTATTAATTTGGCAAAATAGTGGGAGCAATCTGAAATAAATTAAAAGGCCTATAATTTTAGATTGTTATACTTTAAAGCAAATGAATGACATACGTTTACTCTTTCTCACTCTCAGGTTTTGTTTAAACACACACTCTTAAAATCATGACTAAAACCAATCTGCAAAACATTCTTACCGATAACAAACTGAATGGTTCGAACTTCACCAACTGGTTTCGCAACCTCAAAATTATTTGGAAGTTCGAGAAAATTGGGTATGTACTTGATACACGATGTAAAAGGGTTTTGGGTTTAAACAAGGAAAAATAAGTTCTAACATTAACAAAGGGCTACACTTAATTGCCTTGATCACACCAAGTTCCAACTAGATGCACAAGGTTTCGACTAGCATTTGATACAAATTCTATAGACAATAGCAAGTATGAGCACACTCAAGCAAAAATAAACCGAGCAATGTGTAATAAAATGCTCAAATTGTTGGTCTCAAAATCTCACATATGTTCGGGTTAATATTTGTACCAAAAAGTTCAACCAAATGACAAGTTCAATGCTTATTTTCAGTCCACAAAATGTAGTCTCCAGAACTCCCATTTTAATCTAAAGTTCCTCATTTTCGTAATTCTATAAAAAAAATGTAATTTCAAAATTTATGACTGCCATGGTGAAGTTTCATCCTATTAAGGGTCAATTGTTTACGAGTTTTCTTCCTAAGTCCATCTCAAATCCTTGAAAAGCGAAGACAATGATTTTAACATGTAAGGAATCATGCAACTAAATGAAATTATCCTAAAAAAAACAATAACACAAACATAAACAATAAATAATAAAAACTTAAACTAAGATAGATAAAACCCTTTTTACCCTTCCTCACACTTTAGAGCATGCATTTACTCCCAAAAATGCGATAAAAAGTAAAGTGAAAAAGTAAAAGGGTTAAAGAAAAACTCCCTTAAACCAATGGTGATAGAGATCGTTCACTTTAACTGTTGGGCCAATTTGGTTGTTTTTCTGTTTTTCTTTTTTTTTAGTTTACCTGCAAAATAAATAAATAAATAAATAAATAATAATAAAACTTACTTAAAGAAATATTATAAATAAAAGAGAAATTAAAAAAAAACTCGGGTTGCCTCCCGGAAGCGCTAAGATTATAGTCGTTTAGCTTGACTACAAACCTCCCTTTTATGTAAATGAATGAAGCCTTATAAGAAATCCAAATTCTTTAATAAATATTCTATGAATGCAAATTGGATTTTTAGCTTCAAAATAAATCAACAAAATCCATGACATAAATTTATAAAAGTTATGAAAGAGTTTAGATGTCTCCCTTTTTGACTCTTTTGGTAAGTCATATAACACGTAAAATTCTTCAGTCGGGATTGTTTCAAACTCTTCAATCATGGATTTCTGCACCACAAGTTCAGGTGTGGTGATCTCATCTATTCGGGTGATGGAACTTTCCACTTGATTTGAAATTTCCAGCTCTTTTTCTCCTATTGATTTATCTTCACAACTTATCACCAAACATATATCTGAACATTCCTCAAGGACTTCTTCATGTTGAGGTTCAATCAAGTTATATGCTTGACTCGAAAAATCTGAATATGGTTCATCAGTTGACGTAATTGCAATCAGATCTTCTAAAGTTTTCATTATATTTCTATGAGAAGCATCGATATTTTTGGTAAAAGTCTCCAATGAAGAGAATTTATTATTTATCTGCTCAATAATATCGATTATTTCTTTCCATTGTGGATCCTCCTCATGCTCAAAATTTGGTGATAAGGTTTGAGAATCTTGATGACACACATAACCATTCTCCCAATATGGGGAAAACGTGCTTGAAATTTCTTCTCTAGGCAGCTCATATTGATCATCCATATAACAAAAATTAGTATAAAGATTTGAATTTTGATATTGACAATCTAGTTCAAAATGTAAACCCCCGCAATGTATACATGCCGCATCGCGAAGAGAGACATCTGGAAAGTTATCCTTTATAAACATCAAAAATTTATCCTCATTGGCTTGAGCTTGCATCTCTAAGTGGTTGTTGAATGTTGGAGCATTCAACCACCATGGATAACTATTTTGGTCCATCACCTTGCAAAATAAACATAAAAGAAAAAAAAAAGTAAAAAGGAACAAAATATAAAAAAACGCTTAAATTAATAGAACTTTAACTAAATCAAAATTATAAAACAAACAATCCCCGGCAACGGCGCCAAAAACTTGATGGACGAAATATGTATCGTGCAAAACTAAGGGCAAGTGCACCCTATCGTTATCAAGTAATAAATAGTAAGTAGAGTATCGTTCCCACGAGGATTGTGTTTATAGCTATTGATTTTTATGAATTTCTATTATCTAAGCAATAAATTTTGGATTTGATGATTACTAAACTAAAAACAAAAATAACTGCACTCAATTAATTAAATAAAATAAAAACAATATTTGTAACTCTTATGATAAAGGTGCTAGAGCAAGGCTTCACCTAACCTAATGTATATAATCCACACAACAATCCTATCCAAGTTCTTAAGTTTTAATCTAGAGACGGTGATTATTTCCTAAAGTAATTAACCTAGCTTTGGGCCAGTCAAGATTAATCCTATTTCACATACAATTACCTTAGCTTTGGTCCAGTCAAGAATAAAGATATAATGAAAGCATTAAGTTCTCTGAAATAACCCCAAAGTTAAGTCGTGAAACTAAACCCTGAAAAACCGCACCGCATAGACACAGGTCTAAACTATGTAATTCCATTAATTATCTTAGTGTCGGTCAACCAAAATAATTAATTGTAATTTAGCTAAATATTGATCAGATATCTAACTAGGAAATTAAGCTCCATAGTTTAATTCTCTATTTAATAAATTATGAACTTGAAATTGGATTGCAAGTAAATCATCTACTTCGATTAGGATCCGCCATAGCTCTAGCTATGGAGGAGTTAGTTCATGGTAGATGGAACAAAAATGAGAAATTTAATAGAAAACAAACTAATAGAAAACATAACTAAAGTAAAGAGAAGAAAAGATGAAGTGAGAATAAACTTTGAAATAAAACTAGAATGTGTTTACAAAGGTATAAAGGAAATGAACAAAAAGAAAACTAAAAAGTCTAAAAGGGAGAGCTAAAAAGAGGTGGTGAGGCCTATTCCATGTTTGTTCCAGGTCTCATTTCATGCTTCCCAATGTAGGTATTTATAGTTGCACATGCCTTCATGCATTCATTGTAACCTCCAACTTTAATGCTATTAAAGAGAAGATTAATGGAGGATTGAATTCTTTGCTCTAACTTCTTAAACATATGGAGAGTTGAATTCTTCTTTGCAACTTTTTAACTTTCATAGAATTAAAGAGAGCATTAAGTAGTGTAACTCCTTCTTGAGCATTCAAAAGACTCTTTAACTTTCATAACATTCCTTGGATAGTTATTTTAGAAATTTATGACAATAAGGATTTATTTAAAGAGTCATGAGTCTTCATTCTTCAACTGCTGCGAGGTCACCAACTAGAAGGAGTTCTAACTGTGCAACTTTATTTACTTGAATAATGATTCCATAATTGCATTTTTGCCCCAAATAATACCTAAAAACATATGGAACACGCATTAGTTCTTGAAACACAAAACTAAACATAAAACAATTATAAAATATTAAAAAATATCTGAAAATGTATAATAATTATAATTAAAATATATTAAAAACTATATGAAAATGCGAGATAACACTTGCAAACCTCTCTTGAAGAGCTTGCAAATATGCTCAAGTCAGTTGAGCCCAATATGAAGAAAGACAAGGCAATACCGGCTATTGTCATAGAGGGATCAAAGAAGTGGAAAGGGAATTCTCCCAATCCTAAACATCCCAAGAAAGGTAAGAAAGCCATGCCCACTAAAGTTAAGGGAAAGGAAGTGAAGGAGCCTAAAAGAAAGTGCCACTATTGTGGTGACGTGGGGCATTGGAAGAGAAATTGTTCTTTGTACCGAGCTACCCTCCAGAAGGGAAAAGCCGGTACTCCAACGTCTGGTATGTTCTATAAAGAACAAACATTGCAATTTTTATAGAGATTCGATTTTCTATTTCTCAGGAATATCACAAAATGGGATTTATGTGTTGATTTCTGTTTTCGCAATTGATACCAAAAGACATAAGCTAGATAATTCAACTTACTTGTGGCATTGTCATATAAACAAGAGACGCATGCTAAAGCTACATTCAGATGGGCTTATAGATCCAATTGATCCTGAATCATTGGAAACATGCGAATCATGTTTAAAAGGTAAAATGACAAAGACACCCTTTAGCAATAAAGGTGAGCGTGTATCAGACACTCTAGGACTTATTCATTCAGATGTATGCGGTCCTATGTCAGTCCAAGCAAGAGGAGGATTTAGATTCTTCATAAGCTTTATAGATGACCATATTCGATATGGTTACATCTACTTGATGAGGCACAAATCAGAAGCCTTTGAGAAATTCAAATGCTTCAAGAATGAAGTGGAAAATCAATTAGAAAGGAAAATAAAGACGCTTCGATCCGATCGAGGTGGCGAATATCTTTCAGATGATTTTTTGAATTATCTAACTGAATGTGGGATATGCTCACAATGGACACCTCCCTATACACCACAACACAATGGTGTATCCGAGAGGAGAAACCGTACCCTATTAGATATGGTACGATCCATGATGAGCATGGCCTTACTTTCAAAGTCGTTCTGGGGCTATGCCTTAGAAACTGCCCTCTTCACCCTGAACCGAGTACCAACTAAATCCGCTAGTTCCACACCATATGAATTGTTCGTTGGTAGGAAACCCGTGTTCTCATTTATGAGAGTATGGGGTTGTTCAGCTTTTGTCAAACGCATTGCGTCCAATAAATTAGATTCTAAATCTGATAAATGTTTCTTCATTGGATATCCCAAAGAAACCATGGGATATTACTTCTATCATCCAGATGATCAGAAAGTAATAGTATCCAGATACGCAACCTTCTTAGAGAAAGAGTTTCTCGAAGAAACACAAAATGGAAGCATGATTGAACTCGACGAAGTTCAAGAGGAAGAAACACCGACTGAAACAACAGAAGCGGTTGAGGTACCCGAAGAAGTCCCATTAGATGAGACTCCAGTGGCACCTATTCATAGATCACGAAGAGTTCGTGAACTCCCAGTTAGATATGGTTTTCTAGTGGGAGATGATAACGAGGTTCCCGTGTTAGACGACGAACTCGAAAACTACGAAGAGGCTCTTACTAGTCCAGATTCTAAAGCATGGCTTGAGGCCATGGATTCTGAAATGGATTCCATGTATACTAACCAAGTGTGGACTTTGGTTGATCCACCCGAAGGGATAATTCCCATTGGGTGCAGGTGGATCTTCAAAAAGAAGACTGACATGGATGGAAAGGTTAGCACCTACAAGGCTAGGTTGGTAGCGAAAGGATATCGTCAGAAATAAGGTGTTGATTATGACGAAACCTTCTCTCCTGTTGCTATGTCCAAATCAATCAGAATCATGCTTGCAATTGCCGCTCATTTTGATTATGAGATTTGGCAAATGGATGTGAAAACAGCTTTCCTAAATGGAAACCTGCTTGAGGATGTATACATGATGCAACCTGAAGGTTTCATATCGAAGGATGCAAACAAAGTTTGCAAACTTCAGAGATCCATTTATGGACTCAAGCAAGCATCGAGAAGCTGGAATAAGCGTTTTGACGAAACCATAAAACAAATTGCGAAGAAGCTTGCATTTACAAGAAAGCAAGTGGGAGCTCTATAGCATTTCTCATACTATATGTGGACGATATACTGTTAATGGGAAATGACATTGCTTTATTACAGTCGGTGAAGGTATGGTTATCCAGTAACTTCTCAATGAAAGATCTTGGTGAAGCAGCTTATATACTTGGTATAAAGATCTATAGAGATAGATCGCGAAGACTGCTTGGTCTTTCACAGGCTACATACATTGAAAAGGTGCTAAATCGGTTTAGCATGCTTGAATCGAAACGAGGTAACTTACCCATGGTACATGGAGTAAAGTTAAACAATCATCAATGTCCTAAAACTGATGATGACAAACGACGCATGGCTGTAGTCCCGTACGCCAGCGCGATCGGTTCGATTATGTATGCTATGCTATGCACTAGACCTGACGTAGCGTTCGTGTTATCTGTAACGAGTCGTTACCAAGGGAATCCAGGAGACGGGCACTGGATTGCCGTCAAGAACATTCTTAAGTACTTGAGAAGGACTAAAGATATGTTCCTAGTGTACGGAGAAGGAGATCTGAAAATTGAAGGATTTTCAGACGCTAGTCATCTCACAGATGAGAATGATTTTAAATCCCAACCAGGATACCTGTTTATCTTGAATGGGGGCGCGGTCAGTTGGAAAAGTTCCAAGCAGGGAAGCGTAGCTTTCTCTACGACCGAGTTAGAGTACATCGCTGCTGCGGAAGCAGCAAAGGAAGCAGTTTGGATTAGAAAGTTCATTACAGAACTAGGTGTGGTGCCTGACATTGTCAATCCCATTACTCTGTACTGTGATAACAATGGAGCCATTGCGCAAGCAAAGGAACCACGGTCTCATAATGCATCCAAGCACTACCTAAAGCTCCACATCATTAGAGAGATTGTGGCTAGAGGAGATGTGAGAATAGAAAGAGTACCTACAGAGGACAACGTTGCAGATCCGTTGACAAAGCCTTTAACCCAGAAAGTACATGATCGTCATTTAACTTCTACTGGGATAAGTTTTAGAAACAATTGGCTTTAGTCCAAGTGGGAGTATGTTGGGCTTTAGTGTCCTATAGACAATTGTTGCAGGATACAAACTTAATGTAAATGAATTGTTCTTTATATCATTTGTTTTAATGAGATATATGTTTTATAACTATATAAAGGCAATCCCTTTTAAGAACTAAATAAAGTCTAATAAAAGGAAATCCGTAAGTTTGTTTAAAGTGATTATAAAGTGTTCATACAAGCATGAAGTGAGACAAAACTTTATAATAAACTAATAAACTTAAAACCACCCCAAGTCAAGTGATATGTTTAGGATTGATATATCACTGTTGAGACTTGTATGTAACAATGTCTTCTGTCCGACAGAAAGCTGATCTCACAAGCTTCATATATATAGATATCTGGACAGTTACATAGATCCGATGAAACGTCGTTCATTAGGATTGGGGATCCGATTTGAGATAACAGGATGGATAGATTCATCCTTGTCACATGTTCATCTCATTGGTATTAATAGGTATAAGTAATCCCCAGACTCAAAGGAATGTTAATTGGTCATCATGAATTACTGAATGTGAGACTTTGATCCTGCGGTCCCACGATCCTTAACAGAGATGACTCTGGGGTGTGAACTGCAAAGGTTGGGTGTCACAGGAAGTAATGGCAGGGTAGTTATACATTGGATTGAGCATTTATCACTCCCGATTAATGGGAGATATATCCAAGGATCGCTTGTGGAAGACTCGACTCTAAATCCTTGCAAGGTGATAGCTTAAGACTTGAAATACGGATTTCACTTAACCTATCTATTTGAGTTGACTCGGCCTGTACAAGTAAAACGAACATCTCGCTATATGTGACTTGACATCATCCATAGTCATAAGATTCAGTTCAAGGATATAGTTGATAAAGGATCGAATTATACTGTAACTAATACAGAAGGGTTAACGACAGAATCAACCTGTCTTCTTAACGGACTCTAGGGGAATGATTACAGACTTGCCAATAACATACTCAGTACATCATTCCGTTATGCGAGGATTAAATATAATTCTTGAAGAAATTAATTTAATAGTTGCATACGGCCAGAAGTAGTAAGAACCTAATGGATCACACATAAGACTTGGAACCAAAAGAGAGATGGCTGTCATTAATAGATGGAAGCCCAAATGAGCCCAGTAAGGCCCATTTAATTAGGGGAGGCCGAAATTTGTATATAATAAGTTAGGAATTATTTTAATTCCCTTAATCCTAATTTGATTAGGTTTGTGAATTAAATTAATTAAGAGAGATAATTAAATTAGGAGTTTTAATTAGATTAATATACTCCTATTATTATCCAATTAGGTTATTTATTATTATCCTAAATATATTAGATATATTATAAGATAATAATTAGGAATCCTATTCCGAATTGAATTCCTATTAAGTAACATATTCCTATCTAACTAGGGTTTAGATACAAGTTATTATATATACCCCCCTAATGTGTGAATTTCGACTAAGCCCTAACCCTCCCCTCTATGTGATTTTCGAAACCTACTTCTAGAGAGAGAAAAAGAATTCGCATCCCCTAGTTCGTGGACAAGAATTCATACGGCTTCCGTCGATTGATTAATTTCATTCATCTCCTTTTCTCTTTGATCTTGTGTTGGTTAATTAGAGGCAATCTATTTTGGTTGCATCTCATAAGGGTTGATTCTATCTTAACCTCACCGTGTTATACTTCGTGCTTGGGATCTCGGAGAAGAATTGTGGGCGCTTCTTTAACAACGGTAGATTGTTCTTCAAAAGGTATTCCTTCTTATCCCTCTTTATATGAAATAACGATTAACGGATCCTATGGTTAAAAGGAAGTAGGGTAAAATTTTTATATTTCCGCTGCTATACCTTAGCCTAATTTCCAATAGTCCTCCTGTCTATGGATTTGTTGCTTTAGAATGTTAGAGGTGCGGCTAGCAAGGCTACCCGTATCCATGTTAATGATTTAATTAAACAATTTAACCATGCTTGCTTTGCTTTAATGGAAACTAAGATTAGTGGAGTTAAAGCAGATGAGGTGGTTAAAAAGTTTAGGAACTGGAACTGTGTTAGATCGGAGGCTACTGGCCGGGCTGGTAGGATTTGGCTTTTCTGGAAGCCAGATCGTGTTCATTTCGATATTATTTGCATGGATAAATAGTTCATTCATTGTAAAGTGAGTGTTCCTGGTAATGACCCCTTTTTTATTACCCTGGTTTATGCTGATCATATCCTGGCTAATCGAAAATGGCTTTGGGAGGTTCTTTACTCTATGAGTGTTAACATAACTGAGTCTTGGTTTGTGGCGGGTGATTTTAATGATATTGGCCTTATGAGTGATCAGAGAGGGGGCTCTAATCACTATGTTAATCATTGCCTTAATCATAAAAACAGCATGGATTTATGTGGGCTTTCTGATCTGGGTGCCTCTGGTCATAAGTTTACTTGGAAGCGCAACAGTACCTTTGTTCGTTTGGACAAGGTGTATGCTAATGTTTCAGCTCAATCTCGGTTTCCTGAAGTTTCTGTGTTAAATCTCCCATTCCGTCATTCAGATCACTGTCCTATTTTATTCAGGCTGATGAGAGGCAATCGGCCTAGGGGGGAGAGACCATTTTGGTATCAGGTGGCTTGGGAGTCTCACCCTAAGTTTAAGGAATTTGTTCAAGATAATTGGAAGCCTCACTCGAATGTCATTCAAGCTGCTCAGGGATCTAGAAAGAATGTGGTGGGGTGGAATAAAAACGTCTTTGGGAATATTATTAGGAGGAAGAATAAATTACTGAGTAGAATTGAGGACATTCAGCGTAGGTTGGAGGTTAGGTTCGACCACAGACTAGATGGCCTGCTCATAACCCTTCAGAAGGAGTTGGAAGCTGTGCTTCGTCAGGAAGAACTTCTTTGGTTTCAAAAGTCTAGGAAAGCATGGATTAAAGATGGGGATCGGAATACCAGGTATTTTCATCTCTCTACTATCATTAGAAGGCAGAGGAATAGGATTAATGCTATCAAAAGTCCTAATGGTGAGTGGGTGTATGAGGATGAAGATATTCGGTAATTGGCCCTGGACTTATATAAGGACCTTTTTAAGGAGGAACCTGTTGATTTGGACAAGGCTCAAACTATTGCTACCTTTCCTAGGCTGTGAGAGAATAGAATCCTGGAAGCCTTCCACCCTATTTCCCTGAAAGAGATAGATCAAGCCATTTTTAGTATTGGGGCTACTAAAGCTCATGGGATTGATGGTCTGCCTGCTGGTTTTTACCATAAAAACTGGGAGGTTGTGAAGGAAGGCATTTACAACTTCATCATTGGTGTTTTTAATGGCTCTCAAGATATCGGGCTGGTTAACAGAACCCTTCTTGTTCTGATTCCTAAAGTTGAGAAGCCTTCTTCTTTCTTACATATGAGGCCTATTAGCCTTTGTAATGTTCTCTATAAGACTATTACAAAGATTGTGGCTAATAGAATCCGGTGCATTCTTCCTGAGATCATTTGTCAGAATCAGGGTAGCTTTGTGCCTGGCAGACAAATGATGGATAATGTAGTGATTGCCCAAGAGATGGTTCATACTATGAAGATCGGAAAGGGGAAGAGAGGTATTGTGGCGCTTAAGTTGGATCTAGAGAAAGCCTACGATCACATTAACTAGAGTTTTCTGATGGAGAGTCTGAAAAGAGCAAGGATCCCGGGTAATTGAAGAAGGTTAATAAAGGTTTGTATTTCTTCTCCTGTGTTTCAAGTTTTGATCAATGGGGATATGTCAGAGGAATTCTCTCCTGGTTGGGGTATCCGTCAAGGGGACCCAATGAGTCCTTTCTTATTTGTTATTGCTATGGAAAGGTTATCTCACCTGATCCAGGATGTTGTGGATAATGGGAGATTCCACCCGGTGGCCATCAATAAGTTCTGTCCCCAGGTTACTCATTTGTTCTTTGCAGATGATGTTCTTATCTTTCTGGAAGGTAATGAGGAGCAGTTAAGTATCATTATGGATATTCTTGATTGCTTCTATTCTGCCTCGGGTCAGAAACTCAATGTCCAGAAGTCCAGAATGATGTGCTCTAAGAATATGGACCAAAGAACCTGTAAAAAGTTGACTGATCTGTCTGGAATTCCTCTGACTTGCTCTCTGGGGAAGTATCTGGGTATTCCCCTCCTTAGTGAGAGAGTGTCGAAAGTGTCTTTTAAAGATACTTTGGATAAAACTAATATGAAGTGTGCCACTTGGAAAGCTAAGACTCTCTCTCTCTCGCTGGCCGACTTACTTTGATTCAATTTGTCAACTGTGTGACTCCCAATCACATTATGCAGGCTTGTCATCTTCCTGAGCCTGTCCTCAAGGATCTTGATAAAATTAATCGTAGGTTCCTGTGGGGAGAAGCTGGGGAGGGGAGGAAGATCCACCTTGTTCCTTGGAATGAGGTGTGTCAACCTAAGGATATGGGAGGTCTGGGCATTAGGAAAACCAAAGATAATAATAAAGTCTTATTAATGAAACTCCTGTGGTGAATGTGGCAGCTTCCTTTGGCTCTGTGGGTTCAACTTTTATGCGGAAAATATCGGAAGGATAAGGTGTTTAGGGGGCCTAAGGAAAGAGTGGTTAATTGTTCCTTTCTTTGGAAAGGCATTAGTGCAGTTTTTGCTGAGTTTTGTTCAGGAATTGGGTGGAATGTGGGAAATGGTAGGTCCATCAGCTTCTGGAAAGATATATGGATAGGAAAAAAGCCTTTATTGGAAGTTTGTTCTTCTTTGCTGCCTTTGGATATTCAAGAATGGAAGATTGCATATGTGGTGGATTCTGAGGGTGAGTGGATTTGGTCAAAGTTTGATTCCTATCTCAGCCTGGATTCACTCCTTAGAATTAGAGGAGTTCAGATTAGTAGTAAATTTGAAGACAAGGATAGTTACTGTTGGTCTTTGACGAACAACGGATCCTATTCTTGTAAATCAGCTTTTCAGGCGTTCTATCAGGAGTTGGATACCTCGTCCCCAGGGGTGTGGAAGACGATTTGGGCCTTAAAAGTGTCGTACCGTATTAGAAGTTTCCTTTGGCTAGGGTTGAAAAATAGGTTGCTTACTAATTCGGATAGGAAAAGGAGGCATCTGGTGGAGTCTGGGGCTTGTGGCAGATGCAGGGGTAATGAAGAGACTTTATGTCATGCGCTCAGAGACTGTGAGAAAAGTAAAGAGATTTGGAGGAGAGTTCTCCCTAGTAATATGATTTCTTCCTTTTTAGCCCACTCTGAGAATGATTGGTTTGTGGATGGGATTAATGGGAGACTTCTGGCCGGGGCGAATCAGGGTGTTCTTTTATTTGTGGTGGTTTGCCACCAGATTTGGAAATGGAGAAATGAGGAGATTTTTGGAGGAGAAACAGTGTTTTTGCCGAATGTCTTAGATTTCTTTTCAAAAAAGATTAGTACCTTGGTTGACAGCTTTGTTGAGGACCCCTTGGCTAGGGTTGTTCAGAGGAAGGAGGTCCATCTTTTAGGCTGGCATAGGCCGAGCGAAGGTGTATTTAAGCTTAACACTGATGGTTCTTGTCTAATGGACGGAAGAATTGCTGCAGGTGAGGTTTTGAGAGATGATGGTGGCAGTTAGGTTTCTGGTTTCTCTCAGAATTTGGGAATGGGTTCGTCCTTTTCTGCAGAGGTGTGGGGGATTTTTTCTGGCTTGAAGCTAGCAAAAAATCTGGGGGTGAAGAAGCTTCTTGTTGAGTCAGATAACCTTGAAGCAGTTAAAATGGTTTCTGAGAACAATGCTATTTGCCTAAATAGCCAAAACTTAATTAAAGGCATTAGAAGGATTGGCCTCTCCTTTGATTATCTTAGTTTTGCTCATATTTAAAGGGAGTTAAATCGGGTGGCGGACCATCTTGCGGTGGAAAGGCATTCAAGAATGCTGGGTATCTCTGTCTTTTCTTCTCCTCCGGACTTCCTCTCGTCTATGATCTTGGAGGATGTGGTGGGGGTCAGTTTTCCCAGGCTGATCCCGGGTTAGCGGCTTTTGTTTTGTTTGTTTTTCTTTTCCTACCCTACCAAAAAAAAATATAACATTAAGGTTCACAACTCAAACAAAAATTAACCTAAGTAAATAAACAATCCATCAAGTTTACATTTAAAATATAATTAAATTCAAATATTCAAAAGATTAGTCATCCCAAAACATAAAATTCAAAATACATCTTCTCGGTCATCATTCTTCAATTGTACTAGACATATGAAAAGAGTAAAGATAAACCAAAGTTAGCAATCTAATAGCTACAATCATTATTAGTTTTGATATAAATTGGCTACCAAGTTAGTATTATACAAAATTGCACTATTGTGAGCTTGCATATGTCATAACCTTGTGATTTGACTCTTGAGCCAATTTAATGACTTAGTAGTTGATTTGGTGAATAATATACTATATTCACCTATTTGAAGATTTATGCAGTGTCTGGATTGACCTTGATGGATATGATTGTACATTATTTTAGTGAAGCAGAAGCAGCTATTTTTATGTTCTAGTTTTGTAGTTTCACTTCTAGAGCAAATTGAAAATTCATCATTATTACAGGCCGATGGCCAAGCATAACCTGCGATGATGGTTACCAACCTTACTCAACTCTTGGAGCTCCATGTTTCATATAATCAACTAACTGGTTCCATCCCTACCTTCCTTGCTCTCATATCCAAATTATCTATTATATACCTCTCTAGTAATTTGTTTGTCGGCCCCTTCCTTTTTTCTATTGTTAATTTGACTCATTATCATAACATATCATTATCATTTAGCATGTAGACCAACTAATAATTTACTTCACTGTCACAATAAATCATTATCAGCAAATAATATATAGAGTTGATAATGTTGGTCCCTTGTGAGATAAAATCTAGTTCCAAATGGGGGATGAATGGAACTATTGGATAAATTTAAGGGAAAAGTACAAAAATAAACCTTGTGGTTACACCTGTTTTCAACCGTAACCTATGTGGTTTAAACCTTTTCAAAATGATACCATGTATTTCAATCCGTTAGCAAACATAAGCATTTCTGTCTAACGGTGTTAAAAATATTGAGTTGACAGTCAAAGTCAAAAAGTCTTACGGTAATTTTGTCATTCTCTTTTCTCCTTTGTTCTTTCTTCTCCCTCCTCTATCATCCTCACCATTATTCGCATATCTTCTTCCCAGCCACGACTTGTCCAAGAACACTGAGCAAAATCCACAGCTCAAAGGATTATTCTCCCCTACAAATTAGGTATCAGCTCAAATTCACATCTCAACGGATCAACGTTCATCATCTTCTCTCCGCTCTGATTTCTTCTTTCCGTTGGTCGCCATCATCCGTTCATCTTCAATTTGGAAGATCTCTTTTTACGTCTCCTCTTTATTGTGCCGTCTTCGTCCGATCGTCACACCAGAATCTTTAATTTCTTCTTTTGTTCACCACAATTCTCAAAAATCCAGTATCAAAAAATTTACAGTTCAAAATCCCAGAAAAATGAAAGTTAAAAACCAAAAAAATCACAGACCTTTCCTTACTCCTAAGCTCAAAAAGCAGGAATGAAAATTTTGAAGTGAGGCGTTAAAGAAAATTCAAAAAAACTAAAGTGTCCATAACAAAAGAAAAACTCATTTGTATAAAATTGATTTGGCATTAAAGGCAAATTATCTCTTCAATTTTTTGTTTGCAGGAAACAAGAGATCAAAATTGCTTTGGGAGAAACCGGGCCAATATGATTGATGACATGAAGGTGGACGGACAGGTGGAGGTGATGACCGAAAGTGACCTGAGCAAGGAGACAAATGAGGTGAACGGCGACGCGTCAAAGTGACTGATGAACGGTGGAGCTACGAGGAATTGAAAAGAAATAAGTTGGACGAAGAATGGTTGCTCCGGCTGGATGAAGAAAACACACAGTGAATAGGCGAAGAAGGAACAACGGACATTCGAATAGAATGAGGCAAATGGGAGAAGCATAAGAAGGAAGACGAAGAGGAATGTACAGAATAAAAGTTAATTAACAATAAAATAAATTAAAAGACAAATTTACCTTTTGACTTTTTGACTAAAAATGCCACATCATCAATTTTTAATGGCGTTAGATTTTTGGCCTGTCATTGCTAACGGATTGAAGTACATGGTACCATTTTAAAAAGTTTTAAACCACAGGGTTGCGATTGAAAACAGGTGTAACCACAAGGTTTATTTTTGTACTTTACCCTAAATTTAAACCTTTAAGAAATTTCTCACAGAATTAGTTCAATAGCACAAGGCTACTCGGAATCAGAGAAAAACTTCGTTTGCTACGTTAAGTAGGAACAAAGCTTGGTTCTGCTTCTGAACGTTTAAAACACTAGGCCACTTAACTAGAAGGGCCTTTATGTGACTTTGTTAAGCAAGTTATATTTTAAGCACACAATCAAACAATATAAATATGTTAGAAGGAAAAGGCTAGAGAAATAGTTATGCAGCGATTTGTATTGATTCAGCCTCCTGTCTACATCCAGTTTCCAGAATACCTTCTTTTGGGTTTTAATCCACTAGTGAAATCTTTCCAACAGGTAGAGCATAAACCCTTACAATAGATACAGAGGCTTTGTAAATTACCTTCCTTTACACTCAACACTCAACTATCTATCTACCTCTCTTGCTATTCACTTATAACCGAAGTGAATATAAGAGCTTCTGAACTTTTCTTAAGCTATTGATAAGTTTGTTCTTACTCAGAAAACAATGAAAGAAGGGAAAAGTACAAAAATAAACCTTGTGGTTTGGCCCATTTTCGAACTGCACCCATGTGGTTTAAAAAGTTTGCAAAGTGGTACCATGTACTTCATTTCGTTAGCAAACATAGGCATTTCCGTCTAACGGTGTTAAAAATGATGAGGTGGCAGTCAAAGTCAAAAAGTAAAAGGGTCATTTTTGTCATTTTGTTTATTTTCAATTTTATTATATTTTTAGATTTTAAAATTTATCCAATCATCTTCTTCTATCCATCGTCTTCTTCTACTCTACTAGCGTCAAACGTCTTCTTCTACCTTGCTGTTTCATGCTCTTTCATAATTCATACCAATTCGTTGTTATTCACTTCAGGGTCTGGGAAAACTAGAGCTTGTACTCAATTTGCAAACTATTACAAGAACAGAGATTTTGTGACTGCTATAGTCTTAGCAGATACTTTCAGAGCCACTCATTTCGATCAGTTGATGCAGAATACAATGGCAGCAACCGTTCCACTCTGTGGGAGGTACATTCAAGAAGTTTGCACATTCAAACAAAGCTTTAGCTGTCATCTCCCTTTCAAACCTCCAAATGTAATTCAAACCTACCAAAAGTTCAGTAATGGCAGCTTCACTCTTCTGCTTATTAGCAAAAAATAACGTTTGTAAAAGAAGAACATTAGTTTTTGCGACCAAATTTTGATGTTCAAAGCTTCTTTCATTTTGCCATTTGATCATATTATGTGCTAACAGCGATAACCATCCGAGTATCCGCCCCAACGCATCCCTCCACTCTCCGGCGAGCATCGGATCGGAGGCGGAAAATCCGACTCCTTTCAATCTACTCCGAAGTGACGATCTTATACTGTTTGGCAACATCGAGTATAGATCATCTCTCGCATCAACACCAACTAATTGCGGCGATTTTATCATTTTCTCCATAACTATGATCAAATTCGCATAGTGTAGAGCTAACGCCGCCGCACCTAGTGTAGTTTCCGGTGGCTTTAGAAGCTTAGAATTAGAATCGAAGAATCGATTAGCCGAATCCTTAATATTCTCTTCTTTTGTGGTTTTGATCAGAGGCCCTGATATGAAGGTGTTACTAGAGTGTTCGGTTGGGTGTACGGTTGCGGAAGCGGAGAGGCTCCGGGGAAGAGAAATCGGAAAGCCATGTCCGACTCCGAAAACCTGCTTGATCCTCGCTAAAACAGTGAAGATAGACCTAACAAGCATTGAAACGACGTCGTCGAAGCTTCGATGCCATAGAGATCTCTCTTTCAGATACTTTACCTCTTTCCTTTGCCAGAATATCTTCTGCTGCAAATCGATAATCTTCTGATCTTTCGCTGCTGATTCGTTTTCGCTATTTTGTAACAGTTTTTTCAATCCGTTTTCTAATGTCGTTAGCTCCTCCATCTCTTTATACAGTGTGGCTGTAACGGTGACGTATCGATCCATCTTCTTGTTCTTAACTTCCATTTCTTTGAAACTCAGAACCCAAGAACTCGAATCCCGGCCTACGTTAGCAAACTCATCGAACAGATCTTCGAATCGGCGTAGTTTACCATCCTCGCACCGTTTGCTTAGTCTTGACACCGATTTGGCGAGAAGTCTGAGATTTTCAGCCATCTCGGCAAGTTTGGAAGAAAGGAAGACTCTATCAGATATTTGCAGGTGGGGGAAATTGGAAATTGGGAAAGAAAGAAGAGGTAATGAAACAGAGAGAGGAAGAGAGCATGAATTATAGGAAAAGTTAGAAAAATCAAATAGAAAGAGAGGTAATGAAATAGAGAGCATGAATTGCACGAATTGCAGGGACAAGAAGATGATGGATAGGAGAGGTTGAAGAAGATGATGGATAGGAGAGAGCTTAGAAAAGGAGAAGAGATGAGGTGTGGGTTGTATATTGGATAAATTTTAAAATCTAAAAATATAATAAAATTGAAAATAAATAAAATGACAAAAATGTCCCTTTTACTTTTTGACTTTGACTACCACCTCATCATTTTTAACACCGTTAGACGGAAATGCCTATGTTTGCTAACGGAATGAAGTACATGGTACCACTTTACAAACTTTTAAACCACACGGGTGCAGTTCGAAAATGGGCCAAACCACAAGGTTTATTTTTGTACTTTTCCCATGAAAGAACTATGAGATATTACACAAATGAAATAGTAAATGTGTATGAGCTTTTTGCTTTGCTTTTGGGACCAAATTTCTTCGAAAATCTGGAAAATTTCCAGAAATCTGGATCTGGAAATTTCCAGATTTCTGGAAATTTTCCAGATTTTCGAAACTTAAAAAAAAAGAAGGAAGAAGAAGGAGGAAGAAGAAGAAGAAGAAGGAAGAAGAAGAAGGAGGAGAGAAGAAGAAGAAGAAGGAAGAAGAAGAAGAAGAAGAAGAAGAAGAAGAAGAAGAAGGAGGGGGAAGAAGAGGAGGAGAAGGAGGATGAGGAAGAAGAAGAAGGATGAGGAGGAGAGAGGGGGGGGGGGGGGGGGAAATAAAAAAAAATTGATTTTCCAACTTTACCCCTTGCCACGCCAGCACTTTTAACACCGTTAAGCCATTTTCCGTTTTTCGGGTAACGGCGTAAACCACGGGTTTTTTTTTTGTAAAAACAAACCACAAGGGTTTTTTTGGAACTAAATGAAACCATACGGGTTTTTTTTTAATTTACCCTTTTATAAATTTAGTATAAATTTAGTATAATTTAATAGTTTTAGTATAATTTTAATATAACTTTAGTATAATTTTATAACTTTAGTATAATTTTATAACTTTCAGGGACCAGCAAACGTCCCAAAGCTAGTGAGGACGAGAGCTGGATTGTTAGTAGACCGGTGGATGGTGGCCCCGTTGATGGTTCTGTGATTCCTAGTTTTCTAGGACATGTTGCCTCACGGATGCTGGGAGGAGAGATTCGGTCGTTTCTGACATGCTACAACAGATCAACTGCATGCCGATAATTGTGGGTGTGGTTTTCTGATGCGTCACCCGAGGTAAGAATAATTTAGTTTGTCAACATTTATTGTAATTTGTATTTTTAACTATAAACCTCAAAAACATTCAGTAATTGTATATGTGTCATTTTACAGCTGAAGGATATGATCGAGAAGACTGGGTTGTCTCACCTTCCACATATCATGTTTAGGAACCTCGACACTCCGTTGTTGACTGCGTTCGTGGAACGGTGGCAGCCCGATACGAACTCTTCCACATGCCGTCGGGGAGATGACTATCCAGCTGCATGATGTATGACAGATTCTTCGGATCCCGATCGATGGTGCAATGTGTTGAAACACCTTTCCACAAGATTTTGATGTGACAAAATCATCCATGATTAAGAGGCAATTAAATTTAAATGCTTTGATTTAATTGTACTAATGTGTTTGTTCAATATTGAGTGCAAAAATATATATATAAAGTTAGACAGGACAAAAGTCAGCATAAGTCAAGCTGAGTGGAATGGAACTCAGCATGAAAGAATAGAAGCTGAGTGGAGTAGAACTCAGTCTCAGAAGTCTTCTTTAAAGTTGCCAGAACGAAGCTGACTAAATTAGAAGACTCCTTCAGAATTGAATAAATAGAACGGAGCTGACTAAGAAGGAACTCAGCATGGAAGTTGAACATTCGAAGATAACGAGTGAAGCTGAGATGGTAAATGCCCTGAGTGATTTATATAAGCTAACTAAAAAATGCAATAACAAAATAAAATCACTCAGCAGGCGATGTGACGAGATTGAAGAGGTCAAGCTGAGTGACCTCCGATATCTCCTCCAGGACAACTCAGATTTACATACCAACATGCAAATCTTGCATAAGTTTGTCACGGAGGTTCAATCTGAGTCAAAGAAACTTAGAAAGGATGTCACAACCTTGCAGAGTCAAGTGAAAGGCTCAAGTAGAAATAAACCCCATGCTGAGTACGCAAGTATTAGTCAGCATAAGCAATTCACTCAATGTGAGTGTTGTGGAAAAAGGGGGCACACAAAAGATGTGTGTTGGCATAACAAGCGGATTGTCCAATGTGACTTCTGCGGAAGAAAAAGGCATTCCACAAAAGTGTGCTGGCACGCCCAACACAACAATGCTGACCATACTCAGTACAACCCTCAAAGGGTACCTTTTTGTGACTTCTGTGGTAAGCCTGGCCACACTATAAAAGTATGTCGTCACAAGTTGAAATATGACTTTGCACCTGTTTACGCTAACAAGAAAGGACCCAAAAAGAATTGGGTACCTAAAAACGAATAGTTTAAAATGCAGGTCAGCTTGACATGTATGGAGAAATCAAAACTTTGGTATATAGACAGCGCATGCTCAAGACACATGACAGGTGATGAAACTCAGTTCATCACATTAGAGCTTAAACGATGAGGTAGTGTAAGCTTTGGAGACAACAAGAAGGGCAAGATAGTTGGCTCAGGAACTATCGGAGGTAACCCTAAAATTGAGTAAGTCTCCTTAGTTAAAGGTCTCAAATATAATCTTCTAAGCGTAGCTCAGCTTTGCAAGAGTGGAAGAAAGGTTATATTTGATGATACTCAATGTCAAATACTCGAGGGAAAAACAAACGATTTGATTTTAACAGTCCATCGTGTAGAAAATGTTTATATGTTGAGTTTAGAAAAACAATTTTCAAATAATATATGCTTAGTATCCAAAGAGGACAACTCCTGGCTATGGCATAGGAGACTTGGGCATGTCAGCATGGACCTCCTTGCCAAATTAGCTAGAAAGCAATTAGTTGAGGAATTACCCAAATTAAAGTATGAAAAAGATCAACTTTGTAATGCTTGTCAGCAAGGTAAACAAACCAAAAAGTCTTTTCATAGCAAAAATGTTGTCTCAACCAAAAGACCATTGGAATTACTACATTTGGATCTTTTCGGACCTATCCAGCCACTCAGCATGGGAGGTAAGAAATTTTCCTTAGTTATTGTAGATGATTTCTCTAGGTATACTTGGATCATCTTGCTGAGTAGCAAAGATGAAACATTTGAGATGTTTACTACATTAGTCAAAAAGCTTGAAAATGACAAAGACCTAAGAGTAGCTCACATTAGAAGTGATAATGGTGGAGAATTCAAAAACCAAATGTTTGATGAATTCTGTGAAACTAATGGTATTGACCACAATTTCTTTGCCCCTAGAACTCCTCAACAGAATGGAGTTGTTGAAAGGAAAAATAGGACAATAGTAGAAATTGCCAGGACAATGCTGAGTGAAAATAGGCTTCCAAAGTATTTGTGGGGAGAAGCTGTCAACACAGCATGTTATATATTGAATAGGGCTTTAGTTAGACCCATATTAAAGAAAACTCCCTATGAACTTTGGAAAGGACGAAAGCCCAACATTGGCTACTTTCGTGCCTTTGGGTGTAAATGTTTCATACTCAATACAAAAGACAATTTGGCAAAATTTGATGCCAAAGCTGACGAAGCAATCTTTTTAGGGTACTCAACAAACAGCAAAGCATATAGAATTTATAATAAAAGAACTCAAGTTGTAGAAGAGTCAGTCCATGTAGATTTCGATGAAACTGACCCTGCAGGTAAAACAACTCAACCCATGGAGGACGAGTCGAACTCAGATCATACTGACCTAATTGGAGGTGCTGAGCCATCAGCACAAGAGCTGACCAAAGGTAAAATCGAAACTGAAATTACCTTTGCTGACCAATCTGTCCCTGCAGAGATTGTAGAAACACCTGTTCCAAACAACTCAACATTACCCAAGGAGATAAAAATTCCAAGAGGACATTCAGAAAAGTCCATCCTTGATGATGCAAACAACAAAGTAATGACTAGAGACCAGCTTAGGAAATTCCTTAGCAACGTTGCTTTCGTATCAGTTCATGAACCAAAGAACTTTGCTGATGCTGAGCATGATGAGTATTGGATCAATGCTATGCAAGAAGAGCTTGACCAATTCACGAGAAATGAGGTATGGGATTTAGTACCTAAACCTAGGAATCAAAAATCCATAGGAACTAAGTGGGTTTTTAGAAACAAACTAGATGAGCATGGAAATGTAGTTAGGAACAAAGCCCGACTTGTAGCCCAAGGCTATAGTCAGCAAGAGGGCATTGATTATGGTGAAACCTTTGCACCAGTTGCTAGATTAGAAGCTACATGTATATTGTGTGCATATGCTAGTTTCATGAATTTTAAATTGTATCAAATGGATGTTAAAAGTGCATTTCTTAATGGTTTTATAAACGAAGAGGTATATGTTAATCAACCTCCCGGTTTTGAAGATCCAAAATTTCCAAACCACGTTTATAAACTCAAGAAGGCCTTATATGGCTTGAAGCAAGCTCCAAGAGCTTGGTATGAAAGGTTGACCAACTTCCTTCTGACCAGGAATTATGTCAGAGGAAAAGCTGACACAACCTTGTTCATTAAGAAAAAGGGTAAACATACCCTACTTGCACAAATCTATGTAGATGACATAATATTTGGTGCTACTGACGAATCCTTGTGTCAAGAGTTTAGCAAACAGATGCAGACTGAGTTGAAATGTCTATGATGGGAGAACTCAGCTTCTTCCTTGGACTTCAGATCAAGCAAGGTAAGAACGACATCTTCATTAGTCAGTCCAAGTACACCAAGGAGATGTTAAAGAAATTTGATATGGAAGATTGTAAGCCCATATCAACCCCTATGGGTACTGATACTGTCCTATGCAAAGATGAGAAAAGTAAGTCAATAGATAGTAAACTTTATCGAGCTATGATAGGCTCCTTACTTTATCTCACTGCTAGTAGACCTGATATACAGTACTCAGTATGTTATTGTGCAAGATATCAAGCTGACCCAAGGGAATCTCACTTAATTGCTGTAAAAAGAATTTTTAGATATTTGCAGAGCTTAGTTGATGCAGGTTTGTGGTATCCAGCCTCAAATGACTTCACACTCATAGGATACACTGATGCTGACTATGGACGGGATAAGCTAGAACGTAAGAGTACTTCAGGAGGATGCCATTTCCTTGGAAGCTATCTAGTATCTTGGTTCAGCAAGAAGCAGTCATCAGTTGCTCTGTCTACAACTGAAGCTGAGTACGTTGCTACTGGAAGCTGTGTAGCTCAAGTCCTATGGATAAAGCAACAGCTTGAGGATTATGGAGTAAGAACTGAGACAATAGAGATCAAATGTGACAACAAGAGTGCCATTGATCTATCCAAGAATCCTATCCAACACAGCAGGATGAAGCATGTCAGCATAAGGCATCACTTCATCAGAGATCACGTACTAAAGGGTGAGATCAAGATGACCTATGTGCCAACAAATGAACAACTTGCAGATATCTTCACCAAGCCTTTGGCTCATGAGCAATTTAACATACTAAAGGAAGCTATCGGTATATCTAATCCTCTTCAATAATTCTAAGTATTTGAATAAATGTTGAGTGATTGTCATGCTGACTAATATCAATCTAGTAACTACTGCACATTGAGCTTAATAGTCTATGCTGAGTAGATACAAATGTTGAGTAAATATTCTATGCTGAGTAGATAGACATATTGAGTAATCACCTTATGCTGAGTAGATGTACATGCTGTGTGATTAACGTATGTTGAGTTACTAAGAGATAGAAAATCCATCTACGTAGAATTAAATACTCAGTATCATAAATGATTCATATCCTGGCAAACTGAGTAAAAGCCCACTTACACCGATAAACAATAACACGTGTAACAAATCATACCTAGAAAAACGCAAGTAATAATGAATACCCATGCGCTGAACCTGTCATAAATGGCAGAATCTTTATCGATTAAAGTCCCAAGAAGAAAACGGCTAGTTCATTAATTAGGAATGATTCAAAACTCTATAAGTAGTGGAAGGATCCCCACTCATTACTCTTTACGCTTAAAATCTTCTGAAATTGAATTCTTCTCTCTCCCTAAACCTTAAAACCTTCATCTGTAACAATGGCTTCCGGCAAAAACGAAATCCCTAACGTCACCACTCAGCTTGGCCAAACATCTGGCAAACCCACTCAAGCTGACCCCACCGGCTCATCTAAACCAGTAGAAAGGAACATGATCAAGGTCCATAAGAAGGTCAACAACTTGGAGGTTTTGAAATGCAAATGGTTCTCTCCAGGATTCGTCACTTCTGAGAAACCGTTCTGTGACTGGATCGAGAAGAACAAATGGACCGGTCTCTTCTCACTCGGCGGAAAAACATACCCTAGAATGGTCAGAGAATTTTATTCCAACATGTTTGTTGATGAAGAGGATGCTGACTATTTGGAGACTACAGTCAAAGGTCAGAAAATCACCATAACCCCTGCCTATCTAGCTACTTTGCTAAATTTACCAGAAGAAGGAATAGAATTTAGGACAACAAAAGAGAAGGTACCAAAGGAAAAGCTTGACAAGATCAAGGGGTTTTGTAAACACAAGAATCATAAAGGTGAAATACCCAGCACCTGTATGGGCAAGACCAGAAGATGGCACACTACATACTGACCAACTTCATATTCCCCAAACTCAACTCAGCCTCATCCGCTTCCAACTTTGAGCAGTGCTTCATATGGCACATGCTGACCTACACTCCTCTCAACCTTCCAGTCTTTCTAGTTGGAGCTCTTCAACGAGGAGGTAAGAAACTTCGATTGGGCTCCCTAATCACAAAAATTCTGGAGGATAAGCAGATTGAGACCGTGAATGAAACATACAGTTTGGGAAGCAAAATCACTGCAGCTCTGCTGGTTGGATTATTATACAATCAACCATTGAAAGGATATGAAGAAGTTGAAGATGCTGAGGAAAATGATGAAGCTGAGTAAGAAGTTGAGCCTGAAAATGAGCCTGAGAAAGAAGTGGTGGCTCCTGCTGAGTCCCCTAAGGAAAAGAAGAAGAAGAAGAGAAAGGCCATTGAAACATGCTCCAAAGACATCAATGCTGTCCCAAAGAAAGTGAGACTAGTGTCTCAAGAAAAAGTTAAAGCTGACCAGGCTAAGGAGAAAGCTGAGTCGGCAGAGAAGAGAAAGAGGCCAGAAGCGCATGTGGATGAAGAAGAAACCCCAGAATCCCCTTTGATGAAAAGGAAGAAGGTTAATACCTTAAAGATAGTTGAAGCTGATCCACTAGATTGGGCCGTATCTTCCAAAGGTCATGGAACTGACCTAGAAAGGGAAGCTGAGAAAGAAACTTTTGTTGAGGATGATGTCCATACTGAGCAGGGAGAACCTGCTAATGTTGAGCAACCTCAGGATGATGCTGAGCGGAGAATTGAGGAAGAAGAAAATGTTGCTGTTGAAGATCATATTGAGCAACATGAGAATCCAACTGTGGTAGAAGAGACAGTTGATACTGATGAGGAGGATATTCATGCTGATCCATCTCCTCCTAAAGAAACAAGGTTCAAGCGACTCAAGAAGAAAGCACAAAAGCAAATTGATCTTCTGGATGATTCCCCTCCTCAAGATATTGATGCTGAACTCTCCAAAATTCAGTTCAAATATTTCTCTCATGATGCTGAGCCTGAGTCTCCTCCAACGGATCTTGTGCAAAACCAAGCCTCTGTTACTCATATTGAGGAACAAGCCAAGACTCTGGAGAATCCAAAAACTGCTCAAGATGGAACAAATCATGCTTCAACTTCACCCACTCAGGATGAGCAGGTCAACATGACTAACCAAACTCCACCTCCAACACAGCATGTTGATAAATCAGCTCCTGAAGCCAATCTGCAAGATGATCAATCTGGCAAACAGCCAACTCCACCAAGCTCAATTCCAGCCTCTGAGTCAAATGCTGCTCAATTCCAATACTTGAATGCTACTGAGTCAGGACAACGAATCATTGCCTTTGCTCAGTCCTTGCTTCAAGATTTGAATCCTCCTCAAGCTGATGCTACTAGATCTTCTCATGTTGAGTCCTCCCAACTATCTGGTATCACTCAGCTTCTCAATGAACTTAGAGGACTCAATGATCTGGTAAGTATTATAACCACCGTTCAAACTCAGTAACCAAGTCAAGACCAAATAGCAAAGCTGACTGAATTGGTACTCACAATGGTGAACCATCTGAACTCGCTTGAAGGCAAAATCCAACAACCGTCGGAAGTTAATCCAGGGTATGCAACTTCCACTGAACTTCAAGGCTATTTTGCTAAGTTAAATGCAGAACTGTCCAAATCAAGCGCACCTGGCAATACTGAGTATGCCACATCTGCTGAACTCCAAGAATGCTTTACCAAGTTCAATGCTGATCTGACTTGTACGCGTGAGTTAGTCTCCTCCTCCTCTCAGTGTATAATTGACCAACTGAGCGAAGCAGTAAGTCTACTCAACGTCAACAAAGCACAGATGGATGTTGATCCAGTCTCCAATGGTCAACTCTTGAGCTTTTCCCAAGCAATTATGAAGGCAATGCGCATCAACAATGCTCAGTGCATGTTTTATGACTCTACCTTGCTAAAGTTGTACCACCAATCTTTTGGTCAGCTCACCAGCGCGCTCACCTGGCTTAGCAAATCCCATGAATGCCTACTCAGCATGATTAGCAGCTCTCTCCAGGTTCCTCGCCATGTCCAAGATGACAGTGTTCCTATAATTGATGGCTTGCGTGAAAGTACTAAGAGGCTCCAGCGTTACTCAAATCACCTCTCCACTCATGCTCGCAACGATACATTCCTTTATAAACCCGATGATGGCAAAACGGGGGAGACAAGCCAAGAAGGAACTCAGCTTGCAGGTAATGCCTCGGGAAGTAAAGATAAAGGCAAAGGAGTAGCTCGAGATGACCCTCAAGCTCAAGTCAATATGAAGGAAAAGAAGAAGAACTAGATATAGCTTAGGCAATGTCTAGAACTTAGCATAGAATCTTTCTTCATATGTTTTTTTTTTTTGCTTTATCTATGACAAGTACCATTTTCTCAATCTGGTTGATAAAGTTGAACAAACAAATTAAGAAGTAAAACATACTCAGTATACATTAACACTAAAATACTTAGGTAATAAACTGAGTGACAACATACTTCTAATATTTTTGAAAGCTGACTTAAATCCAATTAGCTCAGATCTTGAAAAATCTAACATTAAATTAAGTCAGTATACACAAATGTCTTAAGGATAATTCAATTAAATCTTGGAAGGTTTAGAATTAAGTTAAGACAATATGTGCAACCCTTACGGGGGAGTCATTTCAAAAATAAATCAATCATGGGGTAACTTATAATTGAGTTCCATAATTATGTATTTTGCCAACATCAAAATGGGGGAGTTTGTTGAAACACCTTTCCACAAGATTTTGATCTGACAAAATCATCCATGATTAAGAGGCAATTAAATTTAAATGCTTTGATTTAATTGTACTAATGTGTTTGTTCAATATTGAGTGCAAAAATATATATATAATGTTAGACAGGACAAAAGTCAGCATAAGCCAAGCTGAGTGGAATGGAACTCAGCATGAAAGAATAGAAGCTGAGTGGAGTAGAACTCAGTCTCAGAAGTCTTCTTTAAAGTTGCCAGAACGAAGCTGACTAAATTAGAAGACTCTTTCAGAATTGAATAAACATAACGGAGCTGACTAAGAAGGAACTCAGCATGGAAGTTGAACATTTGAAGATAACGAGTGAAGCTGAGTGACAGTCAGGATAGCATGAAGGATCCATTCACTAAAGGACAAAGTCTGCCAATCTTCTGCACCAATAATTGAAGCCTCGAAAATACACAGAAGACTAATTCCAAGAAACATGGGTCAATGGATTATTGGTAAAAGACAACTGGCACAAAAAGACAAGTCTGATGCAAAAAGACAAAACCTGACGCCTGAAGAAAACAGAGGAAGGGAATGGCGGAACAGTCTGAAGCTGACCAGAAGATGTTCCCTAAAAGATCCGTTTTGGTGTTAACGGCTAAAACAATTCAAATGATCCATCTGCAGATTTCCATCTATAAAAGGACAATCAAGAGCCTTGGATCATTGCTGAAGTATCAAAAGAAAAATACAAGAGAGAAAATCTTCAAAACACTCAAATACAAAAAGATCTTACACCAAATCTTCTATTCCTTGTGTAAATGCTGGATTGATTGTTTTGTAATCATCTAAGGTGTTCTTTAGTTGAAAAAGAACAAGTTTGTGATCAATAGAAATATTGAGAGTGTTGAGCTGAGTACTTGGTTGTAAGTATTCAGTGGTAGAAAAATCTAAGTGCTGAGTTGTAGTACTTAGTAGGAGCTGAGTAGACGAATAGAGGACGTACTCTTACATACTCACTGCCTTATAAAGGGTTTGTGCTCTACCTTGAAAGAGCTCAGTATTGGATTGAAAATCCCAGGAGGAACTGGAGACTGGACGTAGGCAGAGAGGCCGAACCAGGATAAGTTGTACTGAGTAACTTCTAAACTCTTTCTCTCAATATATATATATATATGCATGTGTTGCTTGTGAAATTTACTCAGCTTATAAATTGTTAAAATTGAAACTGAGTAAATCTGAGTGCTGAGTTGGAAGCTGACCTTTCAAGTGTCAATTCCCAACTCTCAAGTCAAGCAGTCTTAGTCAGTATAGAACTAAAACAGTCTGACTAATCAATCGGTCGTGCTGACCAACACGCTGAGTTATCAAACTCTTAAAATAACATTAAGTCAGCATAATTAAAAGCGAAAAAGTTACATTAGTTCCTATCCCCCCTTGGAACTAATTACTAGGGACCAACACGATGGTGTCCGAGTCTCCCAGTACTGACCGGCTGCATGCCATGTGCATGATGATGTTCGGGGTGGATCGGGAGCAGCTTCTGTCGCCGACCCGACATCTCTGGAGTGGTGGAGGTGTATTTGTTGATGCTGTACACAGGCTTGTCATCGAGGGTAGGGATGACGCTACTCGCGCCACAACGTGGATGTGGCTTATGCTCGGATCCACTTTGTTTGTTGATAAAAGTGGAGATAGGATTAGGCCGGCCCATCTTGCTGAGGTTTACGGCGGTATCAGAGGGGCAGCTGGACTTTCATGGGGGTCTGCTACACTTGCCATGTTGTACCGACAGGTGGGGATAGCGAGCAGAGGAGACTGTTCTAGTATATGCAGATGTTTAACCCTACTACAGGCGTGGATATACGAGTATTTTCCGGTGTTTCGGCCGCATAGACTAGCTCACGTGATCCCAGCTGACCATGCCCGTGCACTAAGATGGGAGGTTAGGGTACCAGGCAAGACGACCGCCCGACTAGATACCATACGCGGGCAGACCGTATGACGGCAGCAGAGGTATTTTATAAAATTTTAGAATTAATTTAAGTATTATTTATAGTATATTATTATTTATTATTGAGTATTATTTTTTTCAAGTGACGTGGTTGCCTTATGGTCCTGTCCCTGATGATGATCGGCTTCTAGTGTCCTACGCCGGTTGGATACGGTGTAGAGACATCGTCGAGCCGTATATGCCGGATCGAGTGTTGGGACAGGTCGGATATACTCAGCCTATCCCAGCTGAGCGTATTAGACCTGATAAAGCAGTACGACCATGGAGGTCTTTATTGTACAGGCTCACGCATTCCTCTGTCACAGTTGAGGATACCTGGCGAAGATTTCCATTGGCTCGGGGCATTGATCGGAGGAGATGCCGGCCAGTTGGATACGATCCCACTGCCTATGATCCTGCTTACATGGACTGGTATATGCGATATTCGCATCCTCATCTTCTTCATGCACCACAGGATGGACCGGTCTAGTATGCTCGCGCCAACAGCGAATTTGTAAGTTTATTATTATTTAATATTATTATTTAGTATTAGTTTATATGTGTTTATTTTTTAATATTTTTTTATTTTTTTATTTTTTTTTGCAGTGGGTTAGCTGGTTGTGGCGTGTCACCCAACTAGCGACTATCCACCGATCTGACGAGGATGCTCCACTCATTAAGAGGGAGATGGATGAGTTTATAGACGCGTGGCGTCGGGCGAACTAAATTATTTTAGTAGAACTTTATACATTTTAACACTTTTGATATTATATGTACTCTTTTATGTTTATTAATTTTTATTTTAATGTTTATGTTGTTAAATTTTATTTGTTAAAGGGTAATCCGAGTTAAAATGCCATAATTTTTATTTCTAAACGGATAATTCGAGTTAACCACAATCATCAACAAATTTTTTTGGATTTATTCATGCGAGCGTGAGGTAATCACGCCTCACCATAAGGTGAGGCGTGAGGCTATCACGCCTCACCGTAGGTGCGGACGTGATAGCTGTTGGTCCCGTGTTTTATAAATATACTCAACATTGAACAAACATATTAGTACAATTAAATCAAAGCACTTAAATTTAATTGTCTTAATCATGGATTAACTTAAATAATTTTGTCAAATCAAAATCATGTTGGAAAGGTGTTTCAACAATAGCCTCACGCCTCACCATGTGGTGAGGCGTGATTACCTCACGCCAGTGTGTCGGGAGAGGTATTTTTCCCCCATTTCCCACCTTAAAGCCTCAAAGGGTATTTTCGTCCTTTCACGGGGCTAGAGGTGGGAAATTGGGGCTGGGTTTAACAACACCCTAGAATTAATCTCCCCCATAATAATTGGACTTACTTTGCTTCTGGATTCTCCCCCGTAAGGGTTGAGCTATTGAAAAGAATTTTACTTAACGATTGAAAAATGTTAGACGTTGAGAGTTCAATAGTAAAAATTAAGTTCAAAGTCAGAAGCATAGCATATCAGAGTAAGATATATCAAAGGAATAGATTAAGGTAATAATACTGAGATGAAGTCCTTATGATAATCGTTAAGGTATCAGAGTTAATTTGTAACGTCTTTATTTTCGGTTTTCTCCCACTCCATTGCCACCCCTAATTAGGTATCATGTTGCTAATATTTTGCATGTTGTTACATTCACTGAATTAAAACAAGAGAAAAGTACAAAAATAAATATTGTGGTTACACTTGTTTTCGATCTCAACCTTGTGGTTTAAAAATTTACAAAATGGTACATTGAGGTTCATTCTGTTAGCAAACACATGTCAAATTGACTAACGGTGTTAAACGTCAAACGGAAAAGAGTTAATTTGGTCCCTATATTTATTTATTTTATAAATTAACCCTCTTATTATCTAATTATCACAAACAAACCCTAAAATAAAAAATAAAAATCAAATACACCATCTTCTCCATCTTTCTTTAATTTTTTATTTTTCTTCTTCCTTCTCTCTTTTCTGTCTCTTCTCTTTATTAATTTCTCTTTCTAAAATCAATTGAATTTCCATCTATTTCTAAATCTATTCTAAAGAAAAAAAACAAGTTATTATACTTTGAAGATGTTGATAACTTTTTTTTTGGTATTACAATGTAATTAAACCCAGAAACAGCAGAACACAAATAAAGAAAACAACCTGCAGCAAGGAAAAAAAATACACGAACAGAACCAAACAAATTACAGGAAAACATAAACACAAAAACAAACAGCTAACAGGCTGCCTTAAGCAGCTCCTCTCCTAGGGAAGGCATTTCCCATCATGTCTCTAGCTAAAACATCTCGCATATCCGTCGACGCCGCAATGAGGTCGGTGACACCCACTGGAAAATCATGAGCTTTTTTCGCTAAACAGTCTGCACTTTAATTTCCTTCCCGAAGTACGTGTGTAAGACGAACATCACAAAAACCGGAAAGCAGCAATTGCGCCTGCCGAATTAAAGACCTTGAGGGGTGGTGTAGCGGGCATTTATGGGTTATGAAGTTCACCACTTCCAAGCAGTCAGTTTCAATCAGCAAATCTTTAATCTCCAAATTTCTGGCCATTTTCAAGCCAGTAATAATACCCCAAAGTTCAGCTTCAAAAGATGAGCCGCTTCCTATGTTATGCACGAAGCCTTTGATCCACCTCCCATTCTCATCCCGGAGGACACCTCCCGCAGCAATTTTTCTCGAGTCCTCCCTTCTAGATCCATCAGTATTCAATTTGAAGTATCTCTCTGGCGGGTGTTTCCAGTTGATCCACTCATCGATTTTTTCCTTAGACTTTCCTTTGTCAATGTTGTGAACCCAGCTGGAAAGGTAATCTGTCACTCGTCTGTTAATCTGATTTTGTTTGTCCAATGGAATATAGAAGTTCGGTTGAAATATGGATTTATTCCTCCATTCCTAAAGAAGGGCTGCAGTAACTATGAAGTATAGTTTCCAATGAGCAATCCTAAAGAAACTATCTAATTTCTTAAAGCACTCAATAAACCAGTCTTCTTCTCTCATCTTAAAAAAGATTCTCCAATGTACTTGTGGGAGCAGGCCTTTCCAAGTTTCAGAACTAATTGGACAGTCCTATAGCGCATGTGTGAGAGTTTCCTCCGCCCGATTACACCGAGTGCACGAACCATGGTCAACCAGGTGGCGCCTCTTCCTTTCGACATTAGTAAAGAGCCTATCATGTGACCAAAGCCAAGCGAAACTTCTATTACGCTGCGGGGCTCTCAACTTCCAGAAAAATCTGGTTAGGCTCAGGGGTAATATTATCGTTAACCAACATTTGAAGGCTCATTTGCACGTGTACATCCCAGAAGGAGAGCCTTTCCAGCGAGGCATATCCCTTAGTTTTGCATCTCTGACAGCTAGAGCGCATCGCAGCCAAAGAAGGGTCATTTCCTCGAAGAAACCTTCCAATAAGTCCCACTTCCAGTTGCCATTGTCTTCCAAAAAATCAACAACCTTCCAATCAGATAATTCATCAGGCATGGGGATAACGGAGACCTCTCTCAATTTCTTATTATCCAACCAAACGTCATCCCAGAACGAGATTGAAGACCCATCTCCTATATACCAAGCCAATCCATTGAAGAATTCGTTAAAGACCCCATTGATACTCCGCCACAAATGGGAACAGTTGTTGACCAACCTCTTGCTACCACCAAAGACCACGCCATTTTTATACTTTGAAGCTAAGACAGTAACCTAGAAGGAATTAGGCTCCTTCCAAATGCGCCAAAGGAGTTTCATAAGCAGAACTTTGTTATTGTCGTTGGCCTTCCTGATTCCCAGCCCCCCTTTTTCTTTAGGTTGACATACAATATCCCAAGGAAGGAGGTGTATTTTCTTCTCTTGTCCATTGCTCCCCCAAATGAAACTTCTATTCAATTTGTCCATCCTTTTCAAGATTCCATTAGGAAGCAAGTTGGTCTGCATGATGTGACTTGGGGCAGCCGATGTAACAGATTGAACAAGCGTGATTCTCCCCGCCAAGGAGAGGGAGTTAGCTTTCCATGAACTAAGCTTGGATTGTATCTGATTGACTGTTTCAGCAAAAGTAGTTATCTTAACTCTGTCATGGAGAAGAGGCACGCCCAGATACTTCCCAAGGCATTTCATTAGTGGGATGCCACACGCATTGCTTAGAGTACGGGCCAGGCTTTCCAATACATTTTTGGAGGCACAAAGTTTTGACTTCAGGAGATTAATCATTTGGCCTAAAACCTTACAGAAAGCATTCATTATTTCCATGAAGCTTGTTATCTGGGAGATATCCGCTTCTAGAAAGATCATAAGGTCATTCGCAAAAACAAGTGGCTAATTTCTAGACCATCTCGTGAAAGCCAGATGGGTTTCAAGGTGTTGGAATCAATAGCATCTCGCAACAAGTGATCAAGGCGGGCCATGCAAAGAACAAAAATATACGGGGATAGAGGATCCCCTTGTCTTATCCCTCGAGAAGGAAGAAAAGGGTCAGACATCTCACCATTTATCAGGACTTTCATCGAGCTGCTGGTTATGCATCGGTGGGTTAAGTTCTGCCAAGGCATTGGAACATCTGCTTATTGGAGTGAGTCAAGGATAAAGTTCCAGTTTAGCCTGTCGTAAGCTTTTTCCAAGTCTATTTTGATAGCCACAAACCCTTTTCTCCCTTTCTTTATGCACATATAATGAATGACCTCCTGAGCCACAATAATATTATCACTAATTTGTCTGCCCGGGACAAAGCTACATTGGGTAGGGGAAATAATTCTAGGCAACAACAGTTGTAATCTATTGGCTATTATCTTGGTAATCAGCTTGTAAGCGACATTGCAGAGGCTGATAGGGCGGAACTGGAGGAGAGATGTCGGATTCAACATTTTGGGAATGAGAACCAGGAGGGTTTGGTTAATTTTTGCTATGTTCTTGTTACCCGAAAAGTAGTTGAAAACAAAATTATACAGACTCTCACTGACAATATCTCAATGCTTTTGATAGAAAACTGCCGGTAAGCCATCGATTCCTGGAGATTTATAAGGGCTCATATCAAAGAGTGCATTCTTAACATCCTCCTTGGTAATCTGCCTAAAAATCTCCGCTTTCTCACTATCTTCCACAAACGGATAAGAGTTGCTAGTATTCAGCGATACCCCTGATTGATCCATTTCCTCTGTGAAAAGATTTTCATAAAACTGCTTATCATGACAACGGATCTCATCCATCTATAAATCCAGTCACCCTGCTCGATCTGAATAGCCTCAATTTTATTATTCTTTCGACGGATAATGGTCGACAAATGATAGTACCTTGTATTCATGTCTCCTTGAGTGATCCATTTCCTTCTTGACTTCTGGAACCACAAGAGTTCCTCCTGTCTCAGTATGGCCAATAGCTCGTTTTGAAGCGACCGTTCCAACTTGATTAAGTTAGTACGATATGCTCTAGTGATGGCATTTTGAACCCCAACTAGCCGTTTCAACAATTTCCTTTTCCTTGTAAAAATATTGCCAAAGATTGTTCTGTTCCATGACTCAGCCTGCCGTTTAAACTCTTCCCCCGCTAGAACCAGATGAACATTCCTGCCCCACGAGTTTCTGACCACTGCTTTGAAATCCTGATGCTCCTCCCAAGCCATTAAGTAACGAAAAGGGCGGAGATCCTTCTGTCCAATGATGCCTTGGAGCTTAAACAAAATTGGTGCATGATCCGAGTGTCTAAAGGGAAGGTTAATAACTGAAGCTTCGACAAAAGACAATCTGCTCGCTTCGTTACCATAGACTTTATCCAACCTGACAATGAGAAACTGACGGTGCCAAGTAAAACGAGCTCTAGAAAAACCCAGGTCCATCACACCACAACCATCCATATGTAATTTATGGTTTATAGCTCTTCTAGCATACCGTTGGTTCCCTCCCTATTGATCTTCCAGAGAACCAATGTCATTAAAATCACCGATAAGGAACCATGGGGTGTCCAAGGTCCTACTTATCACCTGCAGAAACTTCCAAAGCACATTTCTCTCGGAAAGACAAGGGGAAGCATAGATGAAGGAAGTGAAGCAGAGAAACTTGCCATTCTGTCTGACCTCACAATGTATAAACTGATGGTGCACCTGTACCACTTGGAGTTGAATCCTCGAGTCTTACCAGAAAACCCAAATGCCCCCAGAACGACCTTGAGCCTCTGATCGGACACACTTCCAGCCTCTAAACTTCTCGACAATCCTTTGAGCAACCAGACCACTAACTTTAGTTTCTAGTAACACAAAAATGGATGGTTTATGCAACCTTAGCAAGTCCTTGAGGTGAAGGCGGGTTGCCCTATTCGCCGCCCCCCGTACATTCCAAGATAAGCACTCCATAAAATAAAAATAGAAAAGGGAACGAAACTTAATATTGGGTCCTTGACCCAGACACCGGTTTGGTGGAAGTGGATCCGGTTGCTTGCCCCTTTAGCTTTTTGTCAAAAGCTCTCTGTCTTTCCTGGTTCCCTTGTTTGGAGAGGTTAGAGTTCAAAGGTCTAGTGGTATCTTTTTGGATCGGGTCTACTTCCAACTCATGGCCTTGGCTCAAATCTTTGTGAGTAGAGGATGGGTTTTTACTCCTACTCCCCAAGCCTTTACTAGATTCTGTTTTTTCCTGATGCTGATTGCTGTTCTTTTTAACTAGTTCCTCTGTTTCCTCATCCTCCTTATCCCCTTTCAGGATTGCAAATCTCGAGCCTCCGCCATACAGTATCCCTGGACCTGCTAGTTCCATCCCTCTTGCATCTGGTTGTTCAGGTATCTTGGTTTCAGGCGAGTTCTCTACAGCTTGAGCTACATTTGCATTCTTAAGGCTATTTGAAGAGGCGAATTCATTTTTGTCAATTCTTTGGACGACTTTTGTTCTTCGTCTGATTGGCTTTTTTGCAGTCATCCAGGGTCCGTAGTCATTTGCCACCTCTTCCTGAGTGACCTTGTTTAGGTCTGAAACATTACTGCTATCGTTATTTCCCCCTGTATTTGTGCCTTCTGATTACACAGCTGAAGGACACTTATGCTGATAATGCCCGTGCATACCACACTCAAAACAAATTTTATGAAGGCACTCATACTCAATTCGATAAATTCTGTTTCTGAGCTTGAATTTCGATAAAATATGCTTATTCAAATTAACCTCCACACATACCCTGGCGAATTTTCCCCGTTCCATTGAAATTGTTGTTTTGTCCACATGGTGAACATCCCCAACCATCGCTCCTAATTTATTCAGTAAAAGCAGATTATAATATTCAATTAGTAACCCGGGAATCTCACCCATGTAAGAACTCTATTCACCTCGGCATCAAAAGGATCAAAATTTGGTTTCCAAGGTTGAATTGTCATGACATGATCAACTATGAGGTAAGGACCTCCATATTTAGCTTTCTCAAAATCAATTAGATTGACAGTACCTTGGCCTGTCCAGAGAGCTTTAATCCTAGCATCCAGAAAGCGGAAACCGACTTTTCTCCCGAGCACCTTTATGATAAGAGAGTGAGCCCAAGGTTTCCATAGAGTTTTTTTCTCTTCGGGTGACAGACGGATTGTAGGATATTTTGGATCTTCATCGTCTTCATTTTCGGTTTCAAAAGCTTCCTCTGCATACACAGAATCAGTGAGCTCGGCTGTCTCCGGTACGGACTCCATTTCTGCATCAGCTTCTGGTTGTCCAAGCAGAGTTCCCTTCCAAGAAGTCTTCCTTTTAGCAGGGGATGCTAGAGTTACATTTTTATCTACTGACTCTGATGCCCCATCAGCAGCTTTGGCCTTCTTGTTACTCTTGGGAGCTTGTTCGACGGCGGGACAGATTGAGATATTGGGCTGAGGCTCTATTTGCTGTAGATCGGCAGATTCAGGGTGATGGGGGTAAGGGTTTCCATCCATGGTTCAGGGCTGCCAGCCTGAAATTAAGAACAAGAAAAGAGGAAACGAGCAAGGGAGGGGTTGGAATCACCAACGCTAAGGACACCAGGCCGGTTTAGAGACGCACCGGCGCCGGCAGTAGGCTGTTCAAGCTTGGAGGGATTAGGATCTACTGTTCATAAATCGCACAGAAGATAAGGGAAGAGTAAATATTCTTTTAAGTTTTTTTTTTTTGATGTTGATAACTTTTAAGAAACTAAAAATTGTAAAAGGTGGAAGGTACGTGCATTGTTGAATGAATTTTTGAAAGAAAGTGTAATGTGGTTCTAAATTAGTGATGATATGGTTATACAAGAGAGAGAGAGCGTTATTTGATTTTCAAAAACAAGCAAACCAGAATTAATTTCTTGAGAATTTACTCACTTGTTTCTCTCCCAACATTACTTCACCATATCCAGCATTTTCTTAATTGGGCTTTGGTATTTAAGCCAAAAAATGTGCAAAACCGTGTTTCTCATCCTTGGGCTTGCTTTTGTTGTTGCTCTTCTCATTTCCACTGAGGTCTCAAACCCGTAAGTAATTAATTAACCTTCTGTAATCTCATTTCAGACTCTGATTTTGAATTCATAATTTGTCTTCAAATCTTGAAACTGTTAATTGCACAGAAATCACAGCACACACACGGCTCGATGGTGACGAGGGATACCGTCACCACCGCCACCAGGGGCGGAAACAGGGCTGTCCTAAATATTAGTCTATATAGACTCTATGTAGTAATATTTGATTGTTTAAAGGTAGATGAGATGATTAAAACGTTTATTTTTTCTAAAAGTCCTAGTTCAATTCCCTCAACCTCAATTTATTTTAAAAATTGTTTATTTATTTAAATTTTATTTTTCAATAGTTATAAAACTATGTTTCCATTATTAATTTATTTATTTATTTTCATAATACTTTTGAACTCATTTTTATTGGGTGTTGTTATACTCAGCCTCAAATTCCCACCCCTAGCCCTGTGAAAGGACAAAAATGCCCTTTCAAGGGTTAAGGGTGGGAAAATGCTATTTTTTTTTTGCTCTCCCGACACGCGGGCATGTGGCTATCACGCCTCACCATGTGGTCGGGCGTGATAGCCCCACACCTCACATTGTGGTCGGGCGTGTAGCTATCACGCCTGACTACAAGGTGAGGCGTGGGGCTATCACGCCCGACCACACGGTGAGGCGTGATAGCCACACGCCCGACCTCACGGTGGGGCGTGATAACCACACGTCCGCGTGTTGGGAGGGCAAAAAAAATTAGTCCGCTGTTGAATTAAACTCGTAAAAAAATTAGTCCGCTATTGAATTAAACCCGTAAATACCTGAATTAAAAAAATAAAAATTTAACTCAATTTAACAAAATAAAGATTTAGTTAAACTAAATTAAACAAACGAAAAATTACAAAAATTTAATTAAATTTAACTAAAAATCTACAAAATTACACTAAATTAATCTAAAAATTTAACATATAAATTATAATCAAATTAATATCAAAATTTCACATATAAATTAAACCCCAAATTAATCTAAACATTTAACAATTTAATTAAAATGTAAATATAATTTTTTTTTAATTTCAAAAACCCCTCGGGCGTATGAACATCACGCCCGACCTACGGTTCCGGTGTATGAATATCACGTCCGACATATGGTGCGGGCATGAGACTATCACGCCCGAACCACAGGTCGGGCGTGATATTCATACGCCGGAACCGCAGGCCGGGCGTGATGTTCATACGCCCGACTGCGATTCCGGCGTTTTTGAAAAATCGCCCACATATTCCATTTTTAAGCTTAAATCAAAAAACAAAAACGGTAAATCTTGTCATTTTCGCTTTCCCTTTATGGCGGTTGTTACGCTCCATGTTTTGGTTCACAAATTAGTCCGGATTTGATCAAAGAGTGTGTAGGGTGTTTGAGAGGTTTTGTGTTTTTTCAAATTTTGGGTAAAGGGTAGTTCGGTCTTTTCACGGGGCTAGGGGTGGGAATTCATGGCTGGGTATAGTAATTCACTTTTTATTATGTCTTTTCTATAAAAAAAATTAATTTCTTATTTTGGAGACTCAAACAACTTAATTTCTAAATTAAATTTTAAAATTTTAAAGCTAAAAATAAAAAAATGTAAAAATGTTATAATTTTTTTTAGAAACTAGCATTGAACTAATAATAAAATTAAATATATCCCATTACGTATTAGGCTTGTCCAAAATTCAAAATTTCAACATTTTGAATCTATTAGGTACTCCCTAAATTCAAATTCCTAATTTTTTTTAAACTTCCTTATTTTTTTTTTTTGCCTGTTAGGCATTTCTAAATCCAAATTTCTAATTATTTTTTATTTGTTAGGCCTCTATAAATCCAAATTTCTATTTTTTTTGGCCTCTTAGGCCTCCTTAAATCCAAATTATTAATTATTTTTGGTTTGGTAGGCCATCTGAAATCAATTTTTTTAAATTTTTTACATGTTCAGCCCTCCCTAAATCAATTTTTTTTACATGTTATGACTATTAAACGAAATCTAGCTTAATTTTGAGAAATTGTACATTAATACTTAAAATTGTTTCTTGACCATTCAAATTATAACACGCATATATACAAAAAAAATTAAGCAAGTTCGATTTAGCATTTTTTTTTTCCGAACACATATGTAAAATCGGCCCCCCAACCAAGTAATCTTGTATTTGCCACTGACTGCCACGACCCGAACTGCCCCTTATCAAGGATCTTATCTTATGCTAATTAAATATTAAATTTAAAAATAAATGAAAATTCAATTGATTTCAGAGAAAGAAATTAACAAAGGGGAGAGAGAACATGGAGAAAGAAGAAGACAAATAAAAAATTAAAGAAATACGGAAAAAATGGTGTATTTGATTTTTATTTTTTATTTTGGAGTCTGATTATGATAATTAAATAATAAGGAGGTTAATTTATAAAATAAATAATATAAGTACCAAATTAATTCTTTTTCCATTGCCTTAATTTGTCATCTGTTTGCTAACGAAATTAACCTCAAGGTACCATTTTGTAAATTTTTAAACCACAATGGTGCAATCAAAAAACAGGTGCAACACAATATTTATTTTTGTATTTTTCCGTTAAAACAATGAATTAACGTTTTCATCTGTCATCTATATATAATATAAAACAGTAACGATGGAGCTGAGGTGTCACTCCCTCCTTTTTTACTGATAAAAAATATAATATAAAATATAATATATTAACTTGAGTTATATTATTATATTTATTTATAAAAAGATTATTTTATCTGTACTATGTCTAAGAGTTCTATAGAATTTAAATTAATCCCTAAAATCTCTCTAATTCTCTGCATATCTATATCTAAAAGTTCTACATAATTTAAATTAATCCATAAAATCTCTCTAATTTTCTGTATATCTATATCTAAAAGTTCTGCATAATTTAAATTAATCCCTAAAATCCCTCTAATTCTCTGCATATCTATATTCTATATATAATATAAAAATGTAACGATGGAGCTGAGGTGTCACTTTCTCCTTTTTACTAATAAAAAATATAATATATTAACTTTAGTTATATTATTATATTTATTTATAAAAAGATTATTTTATCCGTATTATATATAAGAGTTCTACAGAATTTAAATCAATCCCTAAAATCTCTCTAATTCTCTGCATATTTATATCTAAAAGTTCTACATAATTGAAATTAATCCCTAAAATCTCTCTAATTCTCTGCATATCTATCTATCTATATATAATATAAAACAGTAATGATGGAGCTGAAGTGTCACTTCCTCCTTTTTTACTGATAAAAAATATAATATATTAACTTTAGTTATATTATTATATTTATTTATAAAAAGATTATTTTATCCATACTATATCTAAAAGTTCTACTATATATAATATAAAACAGTAACGATGGAGCTGAGGTGTCACTTCCTTCTTTTTTACTGATAAAAAATATAATATAATATATAATATATTAACTTTAGTTATATTATTATATTTATTTATAAAAAGATTATTTTATCCGTATTATATCTAAGAGTTCTACAGAATTTAAATTAATCCCTAAAATCTCTCTAATTCTCTGCATATCTATATATAATATAAAACAGTAACGATGGAGCTGATGTGTCACTCCCTCCTTTTTTACTGATAAAAAATATAATATAAAATATAATATATTAACTTGAGTTATATTATTATATTTATTTATAAAAAGATTATTTTATCTGTACTATATCTAAGAGTTCTATAGAATTTAAATTAATCCCTAAAATCTCTCTAATTCTCTGCATATCTATATCTAAAAGTTCTACATAATTTAAATTAATCCCTAAAATCTCTCTAATTTTCTGTATATCTATATCTAAAAGTTCTGCATAATTTAAATTAATCCCTAAAATCCCTCTAATTCTCTGCATATCTATATTCTATATATAATATAAAAATGTAACGATGAAGCTGAGGTGTCACTTTCTCCTTTTTACTAATAAAAAATATAATATATTAACTGTAGTTATATTATTATATTTATTTATAAAAAGATTATTTTATCCGTACTATATCTAAGAGTTCTACAGAATTTAAATTAATCTCTAAAATCTCTCTAATTCTCTACATATCTATATCTAAAAGTTCTACATAATTTAAATTAGTCCCTAAAATATCCCTATTTCTCTGCATATCTATATATAATATAAAACAGTAACGATGGAGCTGAGGTGTCCCTTCCTCCTTTTTTATATCATTAATTGTAATTATTAATTATATTTTTGTTAATATTTATATATTAAGATGAATCCGTGCATCGCACGGGTCAAAAACTAGTTTCTATGAATAACAACAACAAAAAAATAGGCTTTCGAGTGTTCCAATGAGAATGAAATTCTGCAAAATGGCTTATTTTTTTACCAGACTATTGGTCCAACCCTTTAGGGTTCAGTAACTTCACAAGTTTTCATAAGTAAATGTCTCTTTCTACCATTTGATTTATGGGATAAGGTATCAAAATAGGTTTAAGGTTGTTGGAAAACTATCAATTTAGGCTCAACGTTCAAAATAGCACCAATATAGGCTTAACGTTTACAATATAATATCAATTTAGGTTTAACGTTTATAATATAGCATCAATTTAGGCATCACGTACAAAATTGCACCAATGTAGACTTAACGTTTACAAATAATACAAATTTAAGCTAAACGTCACAATTAAATTAACCATTATATTCTTTTCCTATTAACTTTATATGTTATCTTTTTATTTAGTTCGATTTTCTTATTTATTATAATACAATTAATTAGTATTCTTATCTATTAAAACTTTTTATACTAATACTTAAGATTTAAAATATTATTAGTATTTTTTTATATATTTTAATAAATATTATTAAAAGCGTAATTGATCTTTACAATATAAACAAAGTTTACTTAGTACCAATTGACCCCTGATTCAATTGTCAATCCGGTTCAACTTCCGATCCGGTTTTTAAAACATTACTCTTAATAGACATACATGTTTATTATAAATTTTGGTTTAAATAATCATCTTCGATGTTAGGTTCAAATTGTAAATCTTCTCATTAGCAAGTGTGAAAAAGGCATGGTAGGTATCACGTGGAAGCAAGAAAAATTACATTTATGACCTTTCAACTTTGCAGTTTACTAATATAATTGACTCATTTTACTAGAGGTGTCAAAATTATACACGACCTGGTTACACGATATAAAATCGACATACAATTTTAATCTTTTGATTTAGATAAGTAGGTACTGTGTCATTTTGGATTGACACAAAACTGACACGCAAAATTTTAAGTTAAGATAAGATTGATATGTTAACCCAAAAACGACAGGAATATTTAAAATTATTGCTATATTTCCTCATGTTTTTATATCTTCCTTTATTAATAAAGATAATAAAATTATAATTATTACTTGCAAATATAATTCGAACCTCCTAAGTTGGTATAAACACATTATACGACCTTCTTAACAAAAAATACATTACATGACCCATAACATTGATATTAGCGGAATTTTCGATGGTTAGTGTAGTATTAACATACTAATAATATTATATCATATCTTCTTATAAACTTATCATTAATATACATGCATAACAAAATTACATGTAACTAAAAAACACGACACAAAATCAACACTAACCTATACAGGTTAACACAATTGTAGCACGAAAGTTTTTGAATTGGATTTTGGTTTTACTCTTTTTAACATGAACCCAAAAATGACACTACTTGAGGGTAAATTACACTCATTGCCATTGAATTTTACCAATTTTAACATTGTGACCACTGAACTTTACAGTTTTCGACACATGTGGTCACTTAACGCCTCAAAACAACCATTGACGGCATCAAAATAAAAAATTTGAAAAGTTAATGATATTCTAAGAAACTTTAATTCGTGAAAATTTTCATGTTGAGGTCATTCAGGTGTTGTTTAGTTAGGAGGGAAATGGTGAATTTTTAGGGAGAGCTCCAAAAAAAGGCGACTTTGGAAAATAAAAAATGTGGTTTCATCGTAAATGTTGTTCTGAACAACTTTAATTCTTGATATTTTCATTTTGAGATCGTTAACCGTAATTTTGAGAAGTTAGTTAAAGTTGAGTGGTCATAGGTGTTAAAAAATGTAAAGTTAAGTGGTCCTACCGTTAAGAATTCAAGTTCAATAACCACAATGTTAAAATGGATAAAGTTCAATAGTCATGGATGTAATTTACCCTATGACTTGAAAATGATAATTGTTGGATCTACCTTTTTACTATTTACAATGCCCGATCACAACCTCAAAATGGAGAAATTGAAGAACTAAAACTGCTTAGAATCATTTTATCATTAAACAACCATTTTCCAAAATTGCCATTCTTAGAGCGCTCTCTCTCTAAACAATCATTTTCTCTATCTTTACAAAACACCTAAATAACCTTAAAATCAAAAATTTTAAAAATTAAAGTTGCTTAGTAATTCTTCATTGTTCAGAGATTATAATGAAAGTAGAGACAAAGTTGAGAGATCATGAATGTAAATTTATCTTGGGAACAAACTAGATATAAATTCAATTGAATTCCTTTAATATATGTTATTTTTTAAAGGACTTATTTGGATTCTATAATTCTATTCATTTCCAAATTAATAGAGTTGACAAAAATAGATTTAAAATTAAATTCCTTCAAATCCATTGAAAATTTATAAATAAAGAGTTTATGTTTCTCAATTACATTAGCAAAATAAGGCAAACCTGTACGAGGAAAGTAGTGTCTCGACAGCTAAAAAAATGGCACAAATCGCTATAAACGTAACAAAATAGAGCCGAAGAATTAAGAACTGAAACATATTTCACGCATGAATGCAGTTAAAATTTTAAGTGTTTTTACGATTGAGGCCCTCCCAGCTTATTTCTATAAAGTTATATCAGTCATCTATACTGTAGAATGAGTACAATTAGACCCCAAAACTATATTTTAATGACCAAATATCCCTCGAAGCATACTACTCAATGTTACAGCTTCTTTTTGACTCTCTCCTGTCAACCAAGCCTTAAAATATGGAGGAAAATAGTTATCATCGTACCAACGCTTCAAGGCCCTCACACAGAATGGACCCTGTACATTTCCCTAGGGATCCATATAATTCCATATATAGCTTTCCAGGTCATGATCAAGGATCTCCAGGTCGCTGTTAGAATCTTCCGATTTCTCTTCATCATCGCTTATATCAATCACCTCTTCATCATCGCTTGTATCAATCACCAACACAGGGATCCCTGTGCCGGTGATTAATACAAGCGATGATAAAGAGGTGATTGATATAAGCGATGATGAAGAGAAATTGGAAGATTCTAGCAGCGACCTGGAGATCCTTGATCAAGACCTGGGATCCCTGTGCCGGTGATTGGTATAAGCAATGATGAAGAGTTTCATCATCACTTATATTTATCACCGGCACAGGGATCTCCAGGTCGCTGCTAGAATCTTCCGATTTCTCTTCATCATCGTTTATATCAATCATCGGCACAGGCATCACACCTTTAGGTTGCAGTTGCACATTATGGCCATGCCTACCCCCTTGTTCTCAGTACTAACATCTGGCAGTTGTTTCTGTTCATTAAGAAGTACAGAACCCTGACAATCTGCATTTTATTAAAACAAAAAAAAGAGGTCAGTGAGCAATAAGAATAAAGTAATTGTTATCTTATTGAAGGGTAACTGAAATACAAAGCAATGGATTTTCAGCAAAAATAAATAAATACAGGTACCTTAGATTCGAAACGACGCATATTCAAAGGCATTGTTTGGAGGAAAGCATTTGAGACAAATTAATTCCTTTGAATCCCTATATAATCTACAATTCTCTCAAATTAACTTATTTCTAAAGAAAATAATGGAATTCTTTGCATAGTATCCTTGTTCTCAGTGCTAATATCTATTGGTTGTTTTTGTTCTTACAAAAATAACAGAACGCCAAAAACCTGTATTAATCTCATGAGATGTCAGTGAGCAATAAAAATGAAAAATTGTCATCTTCTTGAAGGATAATTGAAATACAAAGCAACAAGTTTACAACTAAGCCTTTTGCAGATAAAAGCAATGGATTTTCAGGAAAAATAATACAGGTATCTGATATCTTGTCAAAAGATTCTTGATCGGAGCCCTTCCCTGTGAGGTGCCGTTGGGATCGGCCGGGGACATTCTTAGCGTAAGTCAGTAACTTCTTAAGAGAATAAACTGTAATGACAAAGCAAAGAAGAGTGTGTAAGTGTACCTTTGATACCAGGAAGTTGGGGTATTTATATGCAATTGTGTAACAATCGCATTAATCCCATTTATTGTCATTGAATGTGGGTTTTGATGTTACTTTAGTTATACTTGAGGGTTTAAGTATTAAATGGAGTTATTAGTATCATCAATGTCGGAGGTTTCTCCTTCATAATGGTTTAGAGACCTTTGGATGGACCTGTCGCAAGAAACCTCCTTATATTCACCTGGCGGATACTGGTCTCTTTATTGATGGCTATTAATTGCCATTTAATTATATTTATTTCCTTCATGGATGGTTATAAGTGCGCCTTTTGGTATTCTTTAGAACCGTCGAGGTGTATGTATGCTCTCCTTGAGAACTATGGCGGGTCTCCATTACTTGCTCTTATTGGGCGTATCTTGCTATGGCGTGTCTCGTCATGGTCCATGCGGCGTGGCATAATGCTAGAGACTCTTTCCTTTTTCTTTATTATTTTCATATTCACCCTGCATTAATACTGCATTAATTATCATTAATTCTACTTTTATAAGGAATAATTCGGGTTGTTATCAATATCTTAAATATGAACTGACCCGCATAATCTTTTAGGCATTGTTTGGAAGAAAGAATTCAATTCAGCTGAATTCATAAATAATTTACTATCCTCTCCAAACTAGTTTTCTTAAAAATAACAATTGAATTCTTTGTATATTACCCTTGTTCTCAATGCTCATATCTGTTGCTTGTTTTTGTTCTTCCATAATAACATAATGCTGAAGATCTGCATTGAATATATGAGATGTCAATCGGCAATAAGAATGAAAGAATTGTCATCTTATTCAAAGGTAACTGAGATACTAAGCAACAAGTTTACGGCTAGGTTTTCTGCGTTTAAAAGCAATGGAATTTCAGCAAAGATAATACAGGTACCTCAAATTCAAAATGCCACACACATCCACAAATCCCTTGTTTGGAACAAATTTCATACAAGAAAAAAATCGAATTTTCTAAAATTCAATTCAATCCATGTACCATATCATTTCTTATATTTGGAAAACATTTTTAACATTAAGGAATTCAAGTACACATTGAGCAAATATGTGCTTCACAAACTACTCTACTCCCAATTGAACACAAATCTGTCATCTTTCTACTTTCCAGTTCTCACGTCACAAAAATATGAGAGAATTCAATTCTTTTAGATTCTTTTGCTAACAAACATGAAAATTGGGCAAAAAATACTCAATTGAATTGAATTCCGACCCATAAAAAGGTATCGAAACACTTTGCAAGGCATTGCTTGGAAATAAAGCATTGGGCAGAAAGGAATTCAGTTTAAGTCCTACACAATTTACAATTATCTCCAATTAATTTGTTTCGTAAAGAAAATTGTTTAATTGGTTTACCCTTCTTCTCGGTGATAATATCTGTTGGTTGTTTTTGTTCCTCTTCTAAAATAACAGAATGCTGAAAACCTGCAATAAAATCATGAGATGTCAGTCAGGTATAAAAATGAAGGAATTTGTCATCTTATTGAAGGGTAACTGGAATAAGAAGCAACTAGTTTACTGCTAAGCCTTTTGCAGATAACAGCAATGGATTTTCAGCAAAAATGATGCAGGTACCTTAAATTCGAAATCATATGCATATTCATTAAGGCTTTGTTTGGAAAGCATTTGAATGAAACGAATTCAGTTGAATTCCTTTACAATTTGCAACTCTCTCCAATTAACTTGTTTTCTAAAGAAATAATTGAATTATTTTACCCTTGTTCTCAGTGATAACATCTGTTGTTTTTGCTCCCCTTCTAAAACAATACAATGCTGAAAATCTTCATTTAAACCATGAGATGTCAATCAGCAATAAGAATGAAGGAATAGGCATCTTATTGAAGGTTAATTGAAATACTAAGCAACAACTTTATGGCAGGCATTTTGCAGATTAAATCAATGGATTTTCAGCAAAAGTAATATAGGTAACTTAAATTCGAAACGATTCAAACATTCATTAAGAAGCGCACCAAAATAAAACAAATAAGAAAATGGTAATATCTTAAAAAAGTATACTAATTTTTCTTTCTGAACAAAAAAAGGAAGTTTGATTAAAAAAAAAAAAAGGAAAGACATTGCCAGTATTAATAATATACAAGAAATCTTTTCCCGCATGAGACAAAGGGATATTTTGCACAATGTAAAAACCCATCTGCTACATGTTTTGAAAGATTTTTGGTATATATATAATAGTAATATACAGAAATCTTTAACCGAATCTTTAGAATTTTATGTACAAAACCTGCATATTACCATGTTCATAGCAAAAATCTGTATATTACCATTCTGTTCCATTCACCTGCAATATATACATTTGTTCACACCAAAAATCTTTCAAAACAAAACATTATGTTCATACCAAAAATCTATATATTGCCATTCCGTTCGATTCCCCTGCAATATTATATTAACATTCTGTTCATACCAAAAATCTTTCAAAACAAAACATCATACCAAATCATACAAAACAAATATATAATTGAACGTTTCCAATTAGAAAGTAGAGAGAGAAGGGAATGGGGAAGAACTAAGTCTGAGACATGTATAGGAATTAGGAATTAGTTTTAAGTATATTAGAGAGAGAGGAATATGAGAACTTCATTGATATAAATGAAAAGATAACGAAGAAGATGAGAGGCTTTTGGAAATTGTAAGATTTATTGAATGAAGAAATGAATTGCATTAGGATTTAGGAATGGAAAGAGATTATATAAATGAAAAGATAACGAAGAAGAGGAGAGCCTTTTGGAAATTGTAAGATTCATTGAATGAAGGAATGAATTGCATTAGGATTTAGGAATAGAAAGAGATTTCTGTGGTCTTTGGCAATTGGGGGGTGGAGCCAATAAAAGCAACTTAAGAAAGAAATAGGAATTAGTAATTAGAGTTTATTTAGATTTAGAGTTTATTTTATATTTTGTTTATCGGTTTTGATATATGCAGCCCTTAGGGCTGCATATAAGCACTAAATGCAATAGAATATTCTTTTATATTTTTAAGATGTATATTTATTATGCATCGAACTTCTAAATACACCAAAATTCATTTAATACAATCATAAATTCTTTTATATTTTCTATATCTGCATTAATTTTTTATTTTTTATTTTTTTGAAAAGATATCTGCATTTATTATTTCTACTGGTTATTTGTAACTGTGTTTGTAACAGAATAAAAGTTACAAATAACTCGTCGAAATAACACAGTTACAAATAACCTGTCAAAATGATAATGTTTAAGTCTGACAGATAAAAGTTACACACAAAAAATGCATACAACACGTCAAAATACAATTAACTGCTTTATTTTATCGACGAACTTCTTTGGAATATCTGATGTGATAGTTAAATAACTGTCAAATCAGTAAGTTCAAATTTTCTGTTGTGTAAGGATAAAATCGAACATACTTGACATTATTAGAGGTAAAATTGCACAAATTCATAGTTACAGGTAAATCTGCACTGTTTAAAAAACGTTAGAAGTTCAATGTATAATAAATGCAGGTTATTTGTAACTGTGTTATTTCGATGAGTTATTTGTAACTTTTATTCTGTTACTAATACAGTTATAAATAACCTGTCGAAATAATAATTTCAGATATATTTTTAAAAATAAAAAATTAATGCAGATATAGAAAATATAAAATAATTTATGATTGTATTAAATGAATTTTGGTGTATTTAGAAGTTCAATGCATAATAAATATACATCTTAAAAATACAAAAGAATATTCTATTGCATTTATTGCTTATATGCAACCCTAAGGGTTGCATATATCAAAACTGTAGTTTTTCTTTTTCTTTCTCCAGGGGCCCCACAGACTTTGGCATTTACAAAGCATAATATCGGAAAGGGTAAAATTCTTCATTATCTGCCCTTCCTAGCTTTCTCTATGAATTGGTTATTTGAGTTAGGGAAGTATTTTCAGATCTTAATGTACAAATGCTTTGTGAGTTTTGAGAGTTTATTTTAGAGGGTAGTCTAATTATTTTGGGGAGAGATAAAAATAGTAAAGATAATTATTTTTGGGTAATTTTGGGAAACACCCGAGTGCTACTATTTTTGTTTTATCTCATTGTAACTCTAGAAAATTTCTAGAGAACACCCTCTTGTAAACCTCATAAATTCAATAAAATTGAGATTTATTGCTTCCGCTAAATTGTCGCAATCCAAGAAAAATTCCTAACACATTCTTGGCCGTGTCTTCAGCCCCAAGATCTTCATTGATCTCAAGTTGCTAGTGGTCACCTTCGGGAATCTCCATTGGTCTTCCATAGGATCCTGATGCTGCAAGGCTTGTCCAACTCAAGTCAAGTACATAGTCATTCTCCTCATCTTAGCTAACTTCGTTTATATGGGCTGCTTGTGTCTACATTGAAATCCGCCATTGACAACTACAACTTTAGTAACGCTTGATGCTGCACAATAGCTTTGGGCATCAGGCTAAAAAATTAGAGTAATTGGGAAAATAGAGTTTATTCGGTTTAACGAGAGATGTTAAAGTAAAATCTGAATGAAGAAAGAAGAAAAAACAAAAATACATAAGCTTGTTAATCTTGCTTGATTTATTCTATGATATTCGAATAACTTTATCACTTCCAAATTTATTCCTCATTTCTGTATCAACATAATTTGAATTGATTTCTAATGTAATGAAATCTGAAGGACTAAATACCTTGAGTTTTATAACTAGATGGATTGGTAATCATGACATTTTGCGGGGAAATAAGTAATTCACCTCTTGAAATGTAACTATTTTATTCTGAATTAGAACTAAATGCGCATAAGCTTATACTGGAATAACATTGTTATCATGAACTGAACCAATAAGGCGTATATTCTCATATATATGAGTGGTTAGCAAAATTCATGTCAGCCTTAGCTGGCATTTATTATACATCAGTTATTTCGAAGTTCAAACACAGTTAATTTTTCATCGTCCAGTTGAAATGCGTGCAAATGAATAAATGTGCTGAATTCTACTGTTTGTCGCTCTGTCTCATGAATCTTCTCCACAACTATGTTGATTGAGTCCTGTCATATTTACTTAGTTTTTTTTTCTTTCTCTAGGGCCCCCACAGACTTTGGCATTTACAAAGCATAATACCGGAAAAGGTAAAATTCTTCATTATCTGCCCTTCCTAGCTTTCTCTATGAATTGGTTATTTGAGTTAGGGGAAGTATTTTCAGATCTTGAATGTACAAATTCTCTATGAAAAGGTAAAATTCTTCATTATCTGCCCTTCCTAACTTCGAAATAACTGATGTATAATAAATGCCAGCTAAGGCTGACATGAATTTTGCTAACCACTCATATATATGAGAATATACGCCTTATTGGTTCAGTTCATGATAACAGTGTTATTCCAGTATAAGCTTATGCGCATTTAGTTCTAATTCAGAATAAAATAGTTACATTTCAAGAGGTGAATTACTTATTTCCCCGCAAAATGTCATGATTACCAATCCATCTAGTTATAAAACTCAAGGTATTTAGTCCTTCAGATTTCATTACATTAGAAATCAATTCAAATTATGTTGATACAGAAATGAGGAATAAATTTGGAAGTGATAAAGTTATTCGAATATCATAGAACAAATCAAGCAAGATTAACAAGCTTATGTATTTTTGTTTTTTCTTCTTTCTTCATTCAGATTTTACTTTAACATCTCTCATTAAACCGAATAAACTCTATTTTCCCAATTACTCTAATTTTTTAGCCTGATGCCCAAAGCTATTGTGCAGCATCAAGCGTTACTAAAGTTGTAGTTGTCAATGGCGGATTTCAATGTAGACACAAGCAGCCCATATAAACGAAGTTAGCTAAGATGAGGAGAATGACTATGTACTTGACTTGAGTTGGACAAGCCTTGCAGCATCAGGATCCTATGGAAGACCAATGGAGATTCCCGAAGGTGACCACTAGCAACTTGAGATCAATGAAGATCTTGGGGCTGAAGACACAGCCAAGAATGTGTTAGGAATTTTTCTTGGATTGCGACAATTTAGCGGAAGCAATAAATCTCAATTTTATTGAATTTATGAGGTTTACAAGAGGGTGTTCTCTAGAAATTTTCTAGAGTTACAATGAGATAAAACAAAAATAGTAGCACTCGGGTGTTTCCCAAAAATACCCAAAAATAATTATCTTTATTATTTTTATCTCTCCTCAAAATAATTAGACTACCCTCTAAAATAAACTCTCAAACTCACAAAGCACAATTGTGCCTCTCTCACTCTACATTGTTTCTCTTTCTATTAACTCCTTTTTTCTCTTTTTCCACAATGCCTCAAACTAAATGGGCATCCTTACTTTTATAGCCAAGGATGAAGCTTCCACTAATTAATTGTGCCAGCATTTTGCTGGCACAATTAATTCTTCATTTGACCACCGAATTCGGTGGTCAATTTTTTTTTTCTTTTATTACAAATTATAAAAACCAATCCCTCAATAATACAAATTACAAAAATAGTCCTTCTTCAATTGGGACTTCACAACAATTTCATTTAATTGTTTTAAATTAATAGTTAATTTTCTCAACAATCTTTCCCTTAATTATTAATTTAAAACCTTCATTTTTTTATCATCACCTTGTAAACGGAGCACTTCTCTCCGCAAACAACTTCTCGGAGCACTTCTCTCCAAATTAAGCAAATTCTTCTTCGTCAACATGATCTGTCACATTGACACTTTCTTTTCTCTTGTTTCTGCAATTCCGTTGCACGTGCCCAAACTTCTTGCACTTGAAACATTGAGGCTTCCCCTTATGCCAGCAGTCATTCTCATTATGACCATGCTTTTTGCAATGACCACATTGAGGAATTTCCCTTTTTCCTTTTGAATCTTGGACAAGGAAAACTCCCTCAACTGCTTCCTCATTTTCTCCATTTCCTCACGCCCAATTCTTTGGTGCGTGACTCTAATATCAGCGTGAGCGCCAATATTGAACCTGACTCTGCTACCACTATTAGGAATTTTTCTTGGATTGCGATAATTTAGCGGAAGCAATAAATCTCAATTTTATTGAATATGTGAGGTTTACAAGAGGGTGTTCTCTAGAAACTTTCTAGAGTTACAATGAGATAAAACAAAAATAGTAGCACTCGGGTGTTTCCAAAAAATACCCAAAAATAATTATTTTTACTATTTTTATCTCTCCCCAAAATAATTAGACTACCCTCTAAAAAAACTCTCAAAACTCACAATGCACAATTGTGCATCTCTCACTCTACATTGTTCCTCTCTCTATTAACTCCCTTTTTCTCTTTTTCCACAATGCCTCAAACTAAATAGGCATCCTTGGCTTTTATAGCCAAGGATGAGGCTTCCACTAATTAATTGTGCCTGCATTTTACTGGCATAATTAATTCTTCATTTGACCACCGAATTCGGTGGTCAATTTTCTTTTTTTTTTCTTTTATTACAAATTACAAAAACCAATCCCTCAATAATACAAATTATAAGAATAGTCCTTCATCAGTTGGAACTTCACAACAATTTCATTTAATTGTTTTAAATTAATAGTTAATTTTCTCAACAGAATGATAACCCTTTTCGTAATTTAAAGAGATATTAATACATGTATTGATTTGAATGGAGTGAAGATTGAAGTTGATGGTTTTCATTGTAAGAACACGAGGATTATTTAAAGGGGGAAGCTAGTTTAGAAAAGTATTTTTAATGGAAAGCAATTGCTGAAAATCCTAATGCACCATTTGTGAATCTTAAATTGAAGGGTAAGAGAGTTGAAGTGCGAAGGCATACATAGTTGTTAATGGCGATGCCATGACAACACCATGGTGCAAGAGCACAATGCTCAAGGTCGTGCGCCTTAGCACCCCCTAAGTCTAGCCATGTTGCTTTAGCAACGACAACCTTTTTGCGCCTGGACAAGGTTATCAGAGGAGCTTGATGGCATGCCTTTTGTGTCACAAGTATTCTTTTAGGGTTTTATATTATTCACCCACATGTTCAAACTCCACCATTGGATTAGGCACATCTAGAGTCCAAATAAACAAAAACAACAGGAAAGCAGACAAACTTTCAAATTGAACCATCAGAGAAAAAAATAGAGAGAAAGATGCATAATGAGAAACAAAGGGAAAGAAGAAGCTGTAAAATAACAGAGGAAAAAAAAAAGCAAACAGCCAGAACTTGAAGTTGGAGATTTTTTATAAGTAGCTGTTAGTAAACTTAGGATTTACTATTATTTAAAACTTTAGAATATAAGGTTTATTGCATGTTAGAATTTACGATTAAATATATTGACATGATTTCGTATTTATTGCATTTTAACTTTAAAGGTAGCATTTTCTTATATTTTAAATATTATTATTTATGGTGGTTTTACATAAAGTTACTTTTAGTGCGCCATGGGTCACGCATGCGCTTGTGCCAAGGCTCCAGGACCCGTAGCGTCGTAGCGTGCCTTGAGCATTTAATAACAATGAGTAAAACATTGAAATTAAGCTTCGGAATTATATTATGGAATTGTATGATCCATTACTTCAAAGCAAAATGGTCACGAATCAATAAGCTCATCCTATTTAGATTTATATTCTATTTCTTAAATGAGTTTTATTCCTAATAGAATTAGGAACTAATTTGATTTCCCACATAGGATAGTTACCATTTAGGATAGGTCTTGAATTCCACAAGTATTGGTTATTCTCTATTCCTAATTAGTTGTTGTTTCCTATTCCTAATTAGTTGCTGCGTATGCACCCCTAGCTTGCATTATTTTATTCCTATTTAGTAATTCTGTCACTTCCATTTAAAGGGGGGTCATTAATAAAATAGCCATCAATTGAAAATAAAATTAAAGCTCAAGAGGTCATGGAGTTCTCTCTTAACGAGCTACTAACTGTTTGAACAAACTAGGTAAGGCAGAAAGGAAAACTCCTAAGCATTATTTTCTAGAAGATTATAGGGTACAAGGTCCCGTAACTAGATCTCAAACCCGTGTTCATAACAAAAGTATTTTTGTTGATGAGTATGCAGAATTTTAATATTTTATCAATGCATATTGACTTTTATGAAAACGTGTTGTTTCCTATTCCTCATTAGTTGCTGCCTACTCAACCCTAGCTAGCATTATTTTATTCCTATTTTGTAAGAAAACGAGCCACTAACTGTTTGAACAAAATAAGTAAGGCCGTAAGGGAAGGAAGACTCCTAAGCAGTCTTTTCTAGAAGATTATAGGGTACAAGTTCCCGTAACTAGATCCCAAATTCATGTTCATAACAAAAACATTTTTGTTGACAAGTATGTAGAATTTAAGAATTTATCAATGCATATTGATTTTTATGAAAGTAACATGTTGTTTTCTCTTTCTAATTAGTTGTTGCCTACGCAGCCCTAGCTAGCATTATTTTATTCCTATTTTCTAATTCTGTCTCTTCAATTTGAAGCAAAGATCATTAATAAAATAGCCATCAGTTGAAAATCAAATTAAAACTCATAAGATCATGGAGTTCTCTCTTTACGAGCTACTAACTGTTTGAACAAATAGGTACCGCCGTAAGGGAAGGCAGACTCCTAAGAATTCTTTTCTAGAAGACTATAAGGCACAGGGTATCGTAACATTATCCTAAACCCGTATTCATTACAAAAATATTTTTTTCCTGACAAGTATGTAGAATTTAATAATTTATGAATGCATATTGATTTTTATGAAAGTAAAGTGTTGTTTCCTATTCCTAAAGTGTTGAAAGTCAAATTAAAACTGATAAGATCATGGAGTTCTCTCTTTACGAGCTACTAACTGTTTGAATAAAATAGGTACCGCCGTAAGGGAAGGCAGAATCCTAAGAATTCTTTTCTAGAAGACTATAAGGTACAGGGTATCATAACATTATCCCAAACCCGTATTCATTACAAAGATATTTTTTCTGACAAGTATGTAGAATTTAATAATTTATGAATGCATATTGATTTTTATGAAAGTAAAGTGTTGTTTCCTATTCCTAATTACTTGCTGCCTACACAGCCCTAGCTAGCATTATTTTATTCCTATTTTGTCATTCTGTCTCTTCCATTTAATTAAAGAGGAGATCATTAATAAAATAGCCATCAGTTGAAAATCCAACTAAAGCTCAAGAGATCGTGGAATTCTATGTTAATGAGATATTAGCTGTTTGAATAAAAAAGTAAGGTCGTAAGGGAAGGAAGACTCCTAAGCATTATTTTCTAGAAGATTATAGGGTACAAGGTCCCGTAACTAGATCTCAAACCCGTGCTCATAACAAAAGTATTATTTTTCACGAGTATGTAGAATTTAATAATTTATCAATGCATATTGGTTTTTATGAAAGTAATGTGTTGTTTCCTATTCCTAATTAGTTGCTGCCTACGCAGCCCTAGCTAGCATTATTACACTCCTATTTTGTAATTATATCTCTTCCATTTTAAAGGGGATATCATTAATAAAACAGCCATCAGTTGAAAATGCAATTAAAACTCTAGAGATCGTTGAGTTCTCTCTTAACGAGCTATTAACTGTTTGAACAGAATAGGTAAGGCCGTAATGGAAGGAAGACTCCTAAGCATTCATTTCTAGAAGATTATAGGGTATAAGGTCCCATAACTAGATCCCAAACCCTTGTTCATAACAAAAAATATTTGTATTGACAAGTATTTAATAATTTATCAATGCATATTGGTTTTTATGAAAGTAATAAGTTGTTTCCTATTCCTAATTAGTTGTTGTATACACAGCCCTAGCTAGCACTATTTTACTCCTATTTAGCAATTCTGTCGCTTCCATTTAAAGGGGAGATCATTAATAAAATAGCCATTAGTTGAAAATCCAATTAAAGCACATGAGATTGTGGAGTTCTCTCTATACGAACGGCTTCCGTCATGGAGTATTATCGAGGAGATCGAATTCCCGATGCCCAAGCTACAGCTTGGACGTGGCTGATGCTCGGTTCCATCTTGTTCGTAGATAAGAGTGGTGACCGCATCCGACCTTCCTACCTGTTGGAGGTGCAGGACTCAAAAGTTAGAGCCATTGGACTCTCGTGGGGCTCGGCTGCACTAGCATATTTATACCGTCATATAGGTATTTCTAGCAGAGGAGACTGCGAGCAGATCACGGGTTGTTTGACACTGCTTCAGACATGGATTTATGAGTACTTCTCATGTTTCAGGCCTCATCGGGAGGGAGTTACAATGGACCCCGATCTTCTTAGGGCTTCCATATGGCCATCTATAGCATTGGAGAAGACTGATGATCGGCTGAGATCATATCGTGCCCGGATTGATAGATTGACTGTGGATGAGGTACAATTTCCATTTAATTATAAATACTATGCAATTAAAACAAATTTGTATTACTTGTATGTTAATGTAGTTGTATACATCTGTAGGTCATGTGGATGCCGTATGGTCCTGATGCCAATACGGGTACCCCAAGGACGACATACGCCGGATGGATATGATACCGGGATGTGATCGAGTCGTACATACCAGGGAGATGCCTTCGACAGCTTGGTTATGTGTAGACCACCCCAGACCGATCTTGAGGTCGTACAAGGCCGTACGTCCCTGATCCAGCTTGAAGTATCGGGTAGAGGTGCCCGCGGATATGGCCTAGGATATTTGGGACTCGTTTCCTGAGGCGTCCGTGCTTATATTATCTCGGTTCACTCCAGCACGGACTCCTTCGGACTCTGAGGATCAGTACATGCATTGGTACACCCGTCATTCACACCCTCATCTACTGTCGGAGATTACTGCACCCGCACTGACTGTTCATACTTGCTTGATTTATTCTATGATATTCGAATAACTTTATCACTTCCAAATTTATTCCTCATTTCTGTATCAACATAATTTGAATTGATTTCTAATGTAATGAAATCTGAAGGACTAAATACCTTGAGTTTTATAACTAGATGGATTGGTAATCATGACATTTTGCGGGGAAATAAGTAATTCACCTCTTGAAATGTAACTATTTTATTCTGAATTAGAACTAAATGCGCATAAGCTTATACTGGAATAACATTGTTATCATGAACTGAACCAATAAGGCGTATATTCTCATATATATGAGTGGTTAGCAAAATTCATGTCAGCCTTAGCTGGCATTTATTATACATCAGTTATTTCGAAGTTCAAACACAGTTAATTTTTCATCGTCCAGTTGAAATGCGTGCAAATGAATAAATGTGCTGAATTCTACTGTTTGTCGCTCTGTCTCATGAATCTTCTCCACAACTATGTTGATTGAGTCCTGTCATATTTACTTAGTTTTTTTTTCTTTCTCTAGGGCCCCCACAGACTTTGGCATTTACAAAGCATAATACCGGAAAAGGTAAAATTCTTCATTATCTGCCCTTCCTAGCTTTCTCTATGAATTGGTTATTTGAGTTAGGGGAAGTATTTTCAGATCTTGAATGTACAAATTCTCTATGAAAAGGTAAAATTCTTCATTATCTGCCCTTCCTAACTTCGAAATAACTGATGTATAATAAATGCCAGCTAAGGCTGACATGAATTTTGCTAACCACTCATATATATGAGAATATACGCCTTATTGGTTCAGTTCATGATAACAGTGTTATTCCAGTATAAGCTTATGCGCATTTAGTTCTAATTCAGAATAAAATAGTTACATTTCAAGAGGTGAATTACTTATTTCCCCGCAAAATGTCATGATTACCAATCCATCTAGTTATAAAACTCAAGGTATTTAGTCCTTCAGATTTCATTACATTAGAAATCAATTCAAATTATGTTGATACAGAAATGAGGAATAAATTTGGAAGTGATAAAGTTATTCGAATATCATAGAACAAATCAAGCAAGATTAACAAGCTTATGTATTTTTGTTTTTTCTTCTTTCTTCATTCAGATTTTACTTTAACATCTCTCATTAAACCGAATAAACTCTATTTTCCCAATTACTCTAATTTTTTAGCCTGATGCCCAAAGCTATTGTGCAGCATCAAGCGTTACTAAAGTTGTAGTTGTCAATGGCGGATTTCAATGTAGACACAAGCAGCCCATATAAACGAAGTTAGCTAAGATGAGGAGAATGACTATGTACTTGACTTGAGTTGGACAAGCCTTGCAGCATCAGGATCCTATGGAAGACCAATGGAGATTCCCGAAGGTGACCACTAGCAACTTGAGATCAATGAAGATCTTGGGGCTGAAGACACAGCCAAGAATGTGTTAGGAATTTTTCTTGGATTGCGACAATTTAGCGGAAGCAATAAATCTCAATTTTATTGAATTTATGAGGTTTACAAGAGGGTGTTCTCTAGAAATTTTCTAGAGTTACAATGAGATAAAACAAAAATAGTAGCACTCGGGTGTTTCCCAAAAATAATTATCTTTATTATTTTTATCTCTCCCCAAAATAATTAGACTACCCTCTAAAATAAACTCTCAAACTCACAAAGCACAATTGTGCCTCTCTCACTCTACATTGTTTCTCTCTCTATTAACTCCTTTTTTCTCTTTTTCCACAATGCCTCAAACTAAATGGGCATCCTTACTTTTATAGCCAAGGATGAAGCTTCCACTAATTAATTGTGCCAGCATTTTGCTGGCACAATTAATTCTTCATTTGACCACCGAATTCGGTGGTCAATTTTTTTTTTCTTTTATTACAAATTATAAAAACCAATCCCTCAATAATACAAATTACAAAAATAGTCCTTCTTCAATTGGGACTTCACAACAATTTCATTTAATTGTTTTAAATTAATAGTTAATTTTCTCAACAATCTTCCCCTTAATTATTAATTTAAAACCTTCATTTTTTTATCATCACCTTGTAAACGGAGCACTTCTCTCCGCAAACAACTTCTCGGAGCACTTCTCTCCAAATTAAGCAAATTCTTCTTCGTCAACATGATCTGTCACATTGACACTTTCTTTTCTCTTGTTTCTGCAATTCCGTTGCACGTGCCCAAACTTCTTGCACTTGAAACATTGAGGCTTCCCCTTATGCCAGCAGTCATTCTCATTATGACCATGCTTTTTGCAATGACCACATTGAGGAATTTCCCTTTTTCCTTTTGAATCTTGGACAAGGAAAACTCCCTCAACTGCTTCCTCATTTTCTCCATTTCCTCACGCCCAATTCTTTGGTGCGTGACTCTAATATCAGCGTGAGCGCCAATATTGAACCTGACTCTGCTACCACTATTAGGAATTTTTCTTAGATTGCGATAATTTAGCGGAAGCAATAAATCTCAATTTTATTGAATATGTGAGGTTTACAAGAGGGTGTTCTCTAGAAACTTTCTAGAGTTACAATGAGATAAAACAAAAATAGTAGCACTCGGGTGTTTCCAAAAAATACCCAAAAATAATTATTTTTACTATTTTTATCTCTCCCCAAAATAATTAGACTACCCTCTAAAAAAACTCTCAAAACTCACAATGCACAATTGTGCATCTCTCACTCTACATTGTTCCTCTCTCTATTAACTCCCTTTTTCTCTTTTTCCACAATGCCTCAAACTAAATAGGCATCCTTGGCTTTTATAGCCAAGGATGAGGCTTCCACTAATTAATTGTGCCTGCATTTTACTGGCATAATTAATTCTTCATTTGACCACCGAATTCGGTGGTCAATTTTCTTTTTTTTTTCTTTTATTACAAATTACAAAAACCAATCCCTCAATAATACAAATTATAAGAATAGTCCTTCATCAGTTGGAACTTCACAACAATTTCATTTAATTGTTTTAAATTAATAGTTAATTTTCTCAACAGAATGATAACCCTTTTCGTAATTTAAAGAGATATTAATACATGTATTGATTTGAATGGAGTGAAGATTGAAGTTGATGGTTTTCATTGTAAGAACACGAGGATTATTTAAAGGGGGAAGCTAGTTTAGAAAAGTATTTTTAATGGAAAGCAATTGCTGAAAATCCTAATGCACCATTTGTGAATCTTAAATTGAAGGGTAAGAGAGTTGAAGTGCGAAGGCATACATAGTTGTTAATGGCGATGCCATGACAACACCATGGTGCAAGAGCACAATGCTCAAGGTCGTGCGCCTTAGCACCCCCTAAGTCTAGCCATGTTGCTTTAGCAACGACAACCTTTTTGCGCCTGGACAAGGTTATCAGAGGAGCTTGATGGCATGCCTTTTGTGTCACAAGTATTCTTTTAGGGTTTTATATTATTCACCCACATGTTCAAACTCCACCATTGGATTAGGCACATCTAGAGTCCAAATAAACAAAAACAACAGGAAAGCAGACAAACTTTCAAATTGAACCATCAGAGAAAAAAATAGAGAGAAAGATGCATAATGAGAAACAAAGGGAAAGAAGAAGCTGTAAAATAACAGAGGAAAAAAAAAAGCAAACAGCCAGAACTTGAAGTTGGAGATTTTTTATAAGTAGCTGTTAGTAAACTTAGGATTTACTATTATTTAGTTGAACACTAGAACTTTAGAATATAAGGTTTATTGCATGTTAGAATTTACGATTAAATATATTGACATGATTTCGTATTTATTGCATTTTAACTTTAAAGGTAGCATTTTCTTATATTTTAAATATTATTATTTATGGTGGTTTTACATAAAGTTACTTTTAGTGCGCCATGGGTCACGCAGGCGCTTGTGCCAAGGCTCCAGGACCCGTAGCGTCGTAGCGTGCCTTGAGCATTTAATAACAATGAGTAAAACATTGAAATTAAGCTTCGGAATTATATTATGGAATTGTATGATCCATTACTTCAAAGCAAAATGGTCACGAATCAATAAGCTCATCCTATTTAGATTTATATTCTATTTCTTAAATGAGTTTTATTCCTAATAGAATTAGGAACTAATTTGATTTCCCACATAGGATAGTTACCATTTAGGATAGGTCTTGAATTCCACAAGTATTGGTTATTCTCTATTCCTAATTAGTTGTTGTTTCCTATTCCTAATTAGTTGCTGCGTATGCACCCCTAGCTTGCATTATTTTATTCCTATTTAGTAATTCTGTCACTTCCATTTAAAGGGGGGTCATTAATAAAATAGCCATCAATTGAAAATAAAATTAAAGCTCAAGAGGTCATGGAGTTCTCTCTTAACGAGCTACTAACTGTTTGAACAAACTAGGTAAGGCAGAAAGGAAAACTCCTAAGCATTATTTTCTAGAAGATTATAGGGTACAAGGTCCCGTAACTAGATCTCAAACCCGTGTTCATAACAAAAGTATTTTTGTTGATGAGTATGCAGAATTTTAATATTTTATCAATGCATATTGACTTTTATGAAAACGTGTTGTTTCCTATTCCTCATTAGTTGCTGCCTACTCAACCCTAGCTAGCATTATTTTATTCCTATTTTGTAAGAAAACGAGCCACTAACTGTTTGAACAAAATAAGTAAGGCCGTAAGGGAAGGAAGACTCCTAAGCGGTCTTTTCTAGAAGATTATAGGGTACAAGTTCCCGTAACTAGATCCCAAATTCATGTTCATAACAAAAACATTTTTGTTGACAAGTATGTAGAATTTAAGAATTTATCAATGCATATTGATTTTTATGAAAGTAACATGTTGTTTTCTCTTTCTAATTAGTTGTTGCCTACGCAGCCCTAGCTAGCATTATTTTATTCCTATTTTCTAATTCTGTCTCTTCAATTTGAAGCAAAGATCATTAATAAAATAGCCATCAGTTGAAAATCAAATTAAAACTCATAAGATCATGGAGTTCTCTCTTTACGAGCTACTAACTGTTTGAACAAATAGGTACCGTCGTAAGGGAAGGCAGACTCCTAAGAATTCTTTTCTAGAAGACTATAAGGCACAGGGTATCGTAACATTATCCTAAACCCGTATTCATTACAAAAATATTTTTTTCCTGACAAGTATGTAGAATTTAATAATTTATGAATGCATATTGATTTTTATGAAAGTAAAGTGTTGTTTCCTATTCCTAAAGTGTTGAAAGTCAAATTAAAACTGATAAGATCATGGAGTTCTCTCTTTACGAGCTACTAACTGTTTGAATAAAATAGGTACCGCCGTAAGGGAAGGCAGAATCCTAAGAATTCTTTTCTAGAAGACTATAAGGTACAGGGTATCATAACATTATCCCAAACCCGTATTCATTACAAAGATATTTTTTCTGACAAGTATGTAGAATTTAATAATTTATGAATGCATATTGATTTTTATGAAAGTAAAGTGTTGTTTCCTATTCCTAATTACTTGCTGCCTACACAGCCCTAGCTAGCATTATTTTATTCCTATTTTGTCATTCTGTCTCTTCCATTTAATTAAAGAGGAGATCATTAATAAAATAGCCATCAGTTGAAAATCCAACTAAAGCTCAAGAGATCGTGGAATTCTATGTTAATGAGATATTAGCTGTTTGAATAAAAAAGTAAGGTCGTAAGGGAAGGAAGACTCCTAAGCATTATTTTCTAGAAGATTATAGGGTACAAGGTCCCGTAACTAGATCTCAAACCCGTGCTCATAACAAAAGTATTATTTTTCACGAGTATGTAGAATTTAATAATTTATCAATGCATATTGGTTTTTATGAAAGTAATGTGTTGTTTCCTATTCCTAATTAGTTGCTGCCTACGCAGCCCTAGCTAGCATTATTACACTCCTATTTTGTAATTATATCTCTTCCATTTTAAAGGGGATATCATTAATAAAACAGCCATCAGTTGAAAATGCAATTAAAACTCCAGAGATCGTTGAGTTCTCTCTTAACGAGCTATTAACTGTTTGAACAGAATAGGTAAGGCCGTAATGGAAGGAAGACTCCTAAGCATTCATTTCTAGAAGATTATAGGGTATAAGGTCCCATAACTAGATCCCAAACCCTTGTTCATAACAAAAAATATTTGTATTGACAAGTATTTAATAATTTATCAATGCATATTGGTTTTTATGAAAGTAATAAGTTGTTTCCTATTCCTAATTAGTTGTTGTATACACAGCCCTAGCTAGCACTATTTTACTCCTATTTAGCAATTCTGTCGCTTCCATTTAAAGGGGAGATCATTAATAAAATAGCCATTAGTTGAAAATCCAATTAAAGCACATGAGATTGTGGAGTTCTCTCTATACGAACGGCTTCCGTCATGGAGTATTATCGAGGAGATCGAATTCCCGATGCCCAAGCTACAGCTTGGACGTGGCTGATGCTCGGTTCCATCTTGTTCGTAGATAAGAGTGGTGACCGCATCCGACCTTCCTACCTGTTGGAGGTGCAGGACTCAAAAGTTAGAGCCATTGGACTCTCGTGGGGCTCGGCTGCACTAGCATATTTATACCGTCATATAGGTATTTCTAGCAGAGGAGACTGCGAGCAGATCACGGGTTGTTTGACACTGCTTCAGACATGGATTTATGAGTACTTCTCATGTTTCAGGCCTCATCGGGAGGGAGTTACAATGGACCCCGATCTTCCTAGGGCTTCCATATGGCCATCTATAGCATTGGAGAAGACTGATGATCGGCTGAGATCATATCGTGCCCGGATTGATAGATTGACTGTGGATGAGGTACAATTTCCATTTAATTATAAATACTATGCAATTAAAACAAATTTGTATTACTTGTATGTTAATGTAGTTGTATACATCTGTAGGTCATGTGGATGCCGTATGGTCCTGATGCCAATACGGGTACCCCAAGGACGACATACGCCGGATGGATATGATACCGGGATGTGATCGAGTCGTACATACCAGGGAGATGCCTTCGCCAGCTTGGTTATGTGTAGACCACCCCAGACCGATCTTGAGGTCGTACAAGGCCGTACGTCCCTGATCCAGCTTGAAGTATCGGGTAGAGGTGCCCGCGGATATGGCCTAGGATATTTGGGACTCGTTTCCTGAGGCGTCCGTGCTTATATTATCTCGGTTCACTCCAGCACGGACTCCTTCGGACTCTGAGGATCAGTACATGCATTGGTACACCCGTCATTCACACCCTCATCTACTGTCGGAGATTACTGCACCCGCACTGACTGTTCATACTCGCTCGAATAGTGAGATTGTAAGTGATTTTGGTTTTAATCTACTGATCTACAAATATGAAATGATATTTATTAAGTTTTTGGTTTTTCTTTTGTCAGTGGGTTAGCCGTTTAGCTAAGTGGGGTGAAGGTGTTTTGGAGGTGTTGAACCATCATGATGAGGATGATGCGACTGAGTGGAGACAGTCGTTGGAGCAGATTATGGGTGCTTTTATTATATAAGTACGTAGTTTAGTACTTTTTTTTATAAAACTATTAATATAATTGTAACTAACTGTAACATAACTGGATCATTCCAGAACATTACAGAACTCTTTCACAATCAACCTGTAACATAACTGAAACAGAACTGGATCATTCCAGAACATTATAGAAGTCTTTCACAAGCAACCTATAACATAACTGTAACTAACTAAAACAGAATTGGATCATTCCAAAACATTACAGAAGTCTTTCACAATCAACTTATAACATAACTGTAACTAACTGTAATAAAACTGGATCATTTCAGAACATTACAGAACTATTCCATAACACTACAGAACTCTTTCACAATCAACATGTAACATAACTATAACTTAACTGAAACAGAACTGGGTCATTCTAGAACATTACAGAAGTCTTTCACAAACAACCTGTAACACACTGTAACTAACTGAAACAGATTTGGATCATTCCAGAACATTACAAAAGTCTTTCACAATCAACCTATAACATAATTGTAACAAAACTGGATCATTCCATAACATTATAGAACTATTCCATAACATTACAGAACTCTTTCACAATTAACCAGTAACATAACTGTAACTAACTGAAATAGAACTGGATCATTCCAGAACATTACAAAAGTCTTTCACAAATAACCTGTAACATAACTGTAACTAACTGAAATAGAACTAGATCATTCCAGAACATTATAGAAGTCTTTCACAATCAACCTGTAATATAACTGTAACAAAACTCGATCATTCCAGAACATTACAGAACTATTCCAGAACATTACAGAACTCTTTCACAATCAACCTGTAACATAACTATAACTGGATACATCCAAAACATTACAGAACTCAAATAGTATCAACCTGTAACCCAACTGAACATAAATGTGACATAACTTACATTACATAATATTACAGAACTCAAATAGTATCAACATGTAACACAACTGAACATAACTGTAAAATAACTGTAACTGAACATCCAAAACATTACAAAACTCATACACAAGCAACCTGTAACACAACTGAACATAACTGTAACATAACTGGATCATTCCAGAATAATACAAAACTCTTTCATAAACAACCTGTAACACAACTGTACATAAGTGTAACAACTAATACTCAAAGTCTACAAAATACACAATAACAATAACAACTAATACTCAAAGTCTACAAAATACACAATAACAACTAATTGCCCCTAATGTTAACCAATCTGGTCCACTGTGCTCTCCTATCATCATAGAAGCGCTCCCACCCTTCAACGCTTCGATCATGATATTAAAACCACCATGCCAGTATAGGGGGTACCGGAAAATTAGGAGATAAATTTAAACGGATATAGTGTCGGTAATGATTCCCTAAATGAGCTATACATATCTCTCGTTCTGGTCTTGTAGCAGTGGATGCGGCATACAATGGTAACACAGTACCACAGAACTGCAATGTATGCCCACCCGCAAAGCCGAAAAACATGACAGCGGCATTATACAATGTAGCAATCGGATACAAGTCATCCCAAACGAGCATCCAATAGTTCTGTGTACAACCTCCACCGTCCCAAAATATCCTACTAATTGATGAATCAACACCGTCAATAAACACATTTTCATACAGGAAATGGTTAGCAATTATTTCATTTCTAAGGTTATGCCTAACTGCATGCCACGATTCTTCGGTACCAAAAATATAGGTAGAAACCACACAGAAGCCACAATTTCCATCACTGATGACATCGTAATATAATTCGACGTATGCCTAATTATGCCGACTATTTTATCACAATGTATGAAATCACAAACATCAAACGTATTTCCATCTGCATTGAGTGAAATAAGATATTGTAAACCTCACAACACTTATGTTAAGTGTAAATGAATTAGATATTGCAAAACATTTACAGAAACAAGTTGGGTTGATCAAATAAACATTACCTGATGAGGCAACATTATAGACCGATGAAGAAGAGCTTCTTCTACCAGTTCTACCACGACTCATAGACGAACTAGTCGAACGAGCACGTCCACAACGAGTGTCATTGTACTCCTAGGCACTCGGTGTACATTTTGTGGATTTGCTTGCCTTAGGTCGTCCTCGAACGTGAATTTTTACATCAGGTTCGGTGTAGTGTGCTTGATCAGGGTGCAGTTGATCATGGATAACTAATGAAATATTCTGCAGCAAGGCTGGGTCACCTTTAGAGACCTGGTCGACTAAGGATTGAAAGTATCTCTGATCCTCCGTCTGATCATTACACCCTGCATTTTCATCAGTATGACCATAATTAATTAAAAGTGTTCTCCAGAACACATGAACCATATCAATACTAATCATACAGTTAAGATCATAAGCTTGTTTGAGCTTGCATGCACATGGTATCTGATGAGAGGTTCTCAACACAACCGCAAAAGCACGTTCACTTTATGGCTCAAACCTCTCATGCGCTCTAACTCTTCACTGAGCAACTGCATGAGTAGTGGGAGACATTGCAGACCAGGTAGTTAAGTGGGAATCTAGAGTACATGACTCCTTTACGAAGCCTGGACTGCTCAAGCATGTACCTGATAAGAAGATAAACATACTATCAGTTATAAAATACATTCATAAATGAAAATTACTTAACTGCATTAGAACAAATTGCGAATACCTGATATTTAGTTGCTTGAGATTCTATCTGCTTGTGAACCTTCTACCATACCGTATCGAGGGAGCCAGTGGCGGTATTGAGCCATTGTTTTAGACTCGCATGTTCGCTCTCCACTCGACAAGAAGTTGTGTTGCCAAAATGTAGGAAATCCTTCGTCCAAGCAATAACAAACTTCTCCTTATGCACCAACCATGTCTCCTCAACGTACGAGATCATATTTTGGTACCTAGTCATCGTATCCTTCATCTTGCTTAGATTTTTCTCGTACTCAGCAATGGTTAAGGATTGTATTATTATTCTCCATTTTCCATTCTTGAATTTAGTGGCATGTACCTTATCTCCCATAATTTTGTACACCCGATCTTCTACATCCTTATATATATGCCAAGTGCATAGCAAGTGTGCTGAATGTGGAAAAACCTCTTGGATCGGCTTCAACAACCCCAACTCCCTATCACTAATAATAACAGTCAGGTTGAGATCAAATCCCATCAAAACCCTCAGCCATTGTAGGACCCAACGATAGCCCCCTTCAGTCTCATCTTTAATTATGACATACGCGATCTTAAAGTTGTTATTGCATGGCGTCATCCCAACAATTTCAACAAATGGCATTTTCTACTTGTTAGTTTTGTATGTTGAATCAATGCTGATATACCAGTAATAGGTCCTGAATAAATCTACTAATTCTGGATGTGCCATAAACACATGCGTTATCACGCCAGAATGAGGATCAGCATGCATATAATGAACATACCTGTTCTCGACATGAATATGGTAGAACTGACTAGCCAGGTCTCTATCTTCGAACCCATCCTTCCTCATTTTATCCCTGTAATTGTAGACGTGTTTAATTATTGGGTTGTCTGTTGGATGCTTTTCTTTAACTGCTGCTAAAATAGCACAGGGCTTTGTTTGAGCCGAACTCATATCACGCACAATTATTTTAGATGCGGTACTGAGTCCGCTCATCTGCTGACTTCCCTCTGGATACACACGTAACGTATGATTGTGCTTACTAGTTAACCCAGCCTTAGTCTGTATCCCCCAACCAGAAAGCTCTGCATGTTGATAGGCTTTAATATGAAATTTACATCTGCACGCTTTAGTTTTACTTTTTCTTATTAAAGTATCTTTAGAAGTTCTCAGAACACCTTTGTAGCGTTCACCCCGTGAACATCTCAACAGCTTCTGCTTTCCCCCATGTTTGTGCAAAGATATTATAATCTAAAACTCATTTTGAATAGCTACCTGTTTTGCCCAATCAACAACATCTTGACACGAAGGGAAAACGATGTCCGTTATGAAACGGGAACTGTAATCAATGCCTTCGGGATTCCAATCTTCTAACGGTTCCTGAATATACAAAAAATTCATAACAGGTATTAATAAAACCTGAGAAAATACAAAAAAATTAAGTCCGGGGGTGTTTCACGCCTTTTTTTATGGTAAACAGGCAGGCCACCTGTTCCACCATAGGCAGGAATGGGCAGCTTACATTGCCTGTCCCACAGGTGGAACGGGCGGCGCATGCTGTTCGTTCCATAGGTGGAACGAGTGGCGCATGCTGCCAGTCCCATAGGCCGAACGGGTAGTTCATCCATTCGGCCTATGGAACGGGATGCATAAGCCATCCGTTCAGGCTAAAATCATAAAAAAAATTAAATAATTTCAGAATTTGATTTTTTTTTTAAAAAACTTAGGATCGTAATATTACCTCGTGTTTGAAATCATCTTCTTCGGGAATGCTCGGTTCCATTTTCATAAAAGTCGGGTTTTTTGCTCGGGAGAGAGAAGATTTTGAGTTTTAGATGAAAAATAATGAGAAGGGCGAAATGGTAAAAGACGGGACGGTGATAAGTAAATTAGGGGAAGTAAATAGTAATACTTTTTTTAGGGGTTTTTTATTTATTTTGAACACATACATAAGTATATTAGTATGAGTATTTTGTATTTATTTTTTTATTTTTTTTAAGAACTGTATTTATTTTTTAAAAGTACATATAGTATACTAGTATATTAATAGTTATAATATATGTTATACAATATATATTTTTTTTTATAAGATATATATTTATTAAACGGTTCGGTTAATTGTTAACCGCGGTTTTTTAACACCGTAATCCGAAACCGAAACTGGTACCAGTCTATTTTTTAAACCATTAAAAAAAACCACCGATTCGGTTAACCGCTTTTTCCGGTTTGAATAACTAATTTTCGGTTCAGATTATTGGTTTGTCCGGTTTTTTTTTTTGTCCACCCCTATATGTTGGGATAAGGTACATAGTACCCTTGAAGTTTACAGTTAAGAACAATAATACTCATAACGTTAGAAATGGTATAATTGAGGGTTCAACATTAACATCTGAGTCCAATTTTAAATAATATTAACAGATCTCTTTAAACAGTTTACATTTCCGCCATGTCTCCCTTTAGTTATTAAAGTTCATATGATTAAAAAAAAATCTCATATCATTATATCCATTTTCCAATAAAAACCAAAAATCCCCCAAATCAGAGTTTTAGATATTTGAAATTTGGTTGTTTCAAGCTATTATCATTGAGGTATTGTTGCGTAATGTAAGAAAAAAAACCAAACTCTGACTTGGAGGTGAAAAATTGGCATAGATCTGTAACTATGGTCTCAGTCGTTTTATGTTTTCCAGATGAAGGGGATAAGGATAAAGAGGAAATTTTGGTTCATTTTAATTTTTTTCTAATCATTGTCAGCTTTCATGACAAAAAGGAAACATTAACTATGTAATGAGATCTGTTAGATGATTTAAAATTAGACTAAGTTGTTAACGCTAGACCTTTAATTGCACCATTTTTAACGTTAAAGATATTATTACTTTTAGCTATTAATGTTAAGGACATTTTTGTACCTTATCCTTTTATAGAATGATTCTGGTCATTCTTCATTTCTTAATCTTTTGTTCTCTTCTTTTGTTGTTCTAATGTTTTTTCTATGTTCATTATATTTTGAAGGCGTAGGAGGGAAAAAAAAAAAAGACAAAAACATAACTCCCTCTCTATATATAAATATTTAATATTTAACAGAACCTAAGATGGATATTTTATGGTTATAAAATAAAGTAGTTGTTTATCACAACTATAGACGTTGCAAATTATTCTATAGAATTAAAGTTGAATGAGCAAATAGTAAAAATAAATCAATTGCAATTTTGTAAACTTCCAACATCACATACAATCAACTTAATGGTAGGAGTCTTTTCCTCTTCCTTTTCTTTTCCTACAAATCCACCCACCCACCCACAACGCTAGTTTATGTATTCCTATCATCCACCTTTTATCCAAATTTGGATAAATTACATCCATAGTCACTCAACTTTGCCCATTTTAACATTATGGACACTGAACTTCAATTCTTAACAGTATGACCACTGAACTTTACAATTTTTAATACCGGTGGCCACTCAATTTTAAGTAACTCCTCAAAGTGACTGTTAACGATCTCAAAATGAAAATATTCAAGAATTAAAATTATTCATAACGACATTTACTATGTAAACACATTTTTTATTTTTCAAATCACATTTTTCGGAGCTTTTTCTCTCTAAAAATTCACTCTTTCTCCTAACAAAACAACACCTAAATGACCTCAAAACGAAAATTTTCAAGAATTAAAGTTCCCTAGAATATCATTAACGCTTTAGATTTTTTATTTTTAGACCGTCAATGGTTGTTTTGAGGCGTTGAGTGGTCACCGATGTTTAAAAGTGTAAAGTTTAGTCTCCATACTGTTAATAATTGAAGTTCAATGGCCATAATGTTAAATGAGTAAAGTTCAGTGGCCATGTATGTAATTAGCCCGTCCAAACTTCTCTTTCTCCCCCTTCTTCCCTTTCAGAAAATAATAAGATGTTTCTCCCCTATTCCGATTCCGTGCTTTTCTAAATGGTGAGTTCTATTTTCAATTTCAGTATATTGTAAGAGTTTTTTCTACAGTTTCTGCAATTTTGATAGAGATACTTCATACGCTTTTTCTAGGGTTCTTGCAACTTTTTCTTCACACTGAATCGAATCCTAACTTCTTCAACTCGAATAATTGCTTTTTAGTTTTGGTTTAGGATCTTGATATGTTTTTCCTTAGAAAACAAACGCATGAAAAAATACATTAAAAATCACATATATATAAAAAGAGTACATTCGAAGATTTAAAGACCAATGATTATAGTAATGATTATAAGAAGAAACAAATGTTTTTTAAATTTTCCGAAGCAACGTGAGGATTTCGTTCTAGTAAGAATTACATGAGAAAAAAAATTAAAAAGAACTTTTATATCGAAAGATTTAAGTGGATGTGAATGTACAAGAAAAAAACTCTGCTTCAAAAATGGATGGTTATCTTAAAAGAACTTTTAATATGATTATGCTCAAAAATTTGGGGTGGTTATCTTAAAAGAATTAGGTATAGGGGTGGCAACTGGATGGTTTTGCATCTCCTATTCCGTCCTAAATATTTTCGGATGCGGTTTTGGAGAATCCCAAAAAAATATTCGAAAATTTTTTGGTATCCACATCCGTCCATACGGTTGTCCACAGGTAACGGAAAATACCCAATGCTCAAATAAAATTTAAAAATTTATATATAATTTTATAAAAAAAAAATTGCAATTTAATAATGATTAAAAAATTGCAATTTAATATTGAACAGATTGTTTATACCAGCAAAGAAAGAAAAGAAAAGATAGATAGATAATAAGATATAATTTTATTTAGAGGTACTTGTGTTGTATTGTATAGTAAAGTACCGTGTAATTACACATACACTGTTTATAGAGGTGGTAATATCTGACACAAAAACACGATTACAGAGCCGACCCGACTGACACGACACCATTAACACGAAAATCATTTTTCTTATAACATATGAACCCATATGGAACATATATATGAGATAACACGATTTTGACACGAAATACGAAATTGCCACCTCTAACTGTTTCAATTTTATGATTTTTTTTAATTTAAACTAAATTAAATTATTGTACATAAATAATACATTAACATATTATGCTGTATATTTTTTAAATCACATTTAAATGTTAATTAAATTTCTTTTTAAGAAATTTTATTAAGAAAGATTTTTTACCTTTAATTAAAAACAATTTACAATTAAAGTATATATATTATTTATATATATAATATTATTTTATTTTTTGAGGATTTTGCGGAGATTTTATAGTCAGTTTTTCGGGGGTGGTTTGCGGATTCCCCACAGTTTGGGGATAGTAATACTCACCCCTAAAATTTCCCCGCCTCCAGCCCCGCACCCAAAAGTTCCGGGTTTTTTTTCCGGCCCCATCAGTTTGGATCCCCACAATTTTCGATTTTCTCCCACTCCTTTACCACTAGGGATGGCAACGGGTACTCTACCCGGCACTACCCGACCATAATGGGACTACTCGTACCTTGTATAAAATGATGTGGAACGGGTATGGGATCAAAACCATTACCCATTTGGGTAATGGGACGGGTATGGGAATACCTCATAGGGTACCCGGTACCCGTCATAACTTTTTTATATATTAAAAAATATTATTGTGTTTTAGATGTGAGCTGTGAGATTTGAACACCAGTCTTTTGTTCTTCGACCGTTAAGTGATACCACTAACCTGCTTTATTTTTATTGATTAAGGTTCAATTTGTTTAATTTTTAGATGGATGATTTATTACATTTATACTTTATTAAATTTGTAATATTTTTTGTTTTATTTATTGATTCTTAACGGGTAAGGGTACCCGTGAATTAAATGGAACGGATATGGAATGCAAAACATATATCCGTTAGAGTAATGAGAAGGGTACGGGTAATTAAAAAGTAAACGGGTAAAAGTTTGGAATTGGCACTACCCGCAGTTACTCTACTAGTTGCCATCTCTAATTACCACCCCTAGTTAGGTATATGTTGCTAATATTTTGCATGTTGTTACATTCATTGAATTAAAACAATGAAATAATGCTTTAATCTGTCATTTCTACGAATAACATTAAAAAAGAAAAGGCTTTCGAGTGTTCCAATGAGAATGAAATTCTGCAAAATGGCTTATTTTTTTTACCAGACTATTGATCCAATCCTTTAGTGTTCATTAACTTCATAAATTTTCCATAAGTAAATGTCTCTTTCTACCATTTGATTTATTTTAATTTTTATTGAATACTATTTGATTTATTGATTGTTTGTTTTATGTCACATTAGAGTTTTACTTTTTTTTTTCCGTTTCCTTTAGCTTACCCTTTCTTTTCTTTTCTTTGACAAATCCGTGAATTTATACTCTATTTATTATGTGATGCGATGATATGGATATAAATGAGGTAAAAAATTTAAGTCAGCTGCTAAATACCGGCCCCAATTACTTATCACCGTTTCTATTTGGACTTTTTTACCCTTCTCATAATTTTAATCAAAAACTGAAAATTTTCTCTCCAAAATCATAAACCCGAACAACAATAATTGAAATTATGAAAATAATTGATGTGTGACAATCTGAACCCCGAAAATGGATGATTATGAGTCGGAAACATTAAAATTTATATTTTTTGTCAAAGAACTCATGAAAATAATACATATTTTTCATGACGATTTTGCATCTTTCGTCATAAAAATTTGGAGAATTTTGCATTTTTTATCACAAAAAATTGAACGATTTAGTATTTTTCGTCACTAAAATTTTTACGATTTTGCACATTTTAAAATTTGGTCTAAATGGGTCCCGCATCCGTTGGACCCATGGTGGGAACGGATGCCGCATCAGTTTTGAAACAAAATTATGCAAAGGCAAAATTGTCCAAATGGAGACGGTGATAAGTAATTTGGGGCGAAGGGATGTGGCATCCGTTCCCACCATGGGCCGAAGGGATGCGGCATTTTAATTTATGGGAAATTTACACTGAAATTCAGTTTTTAAAAATTATCTACAATTATATCACTTGCACATTTTAATATATTTATTTTTTAATATTCCTACGATTTTTTAACAATTCATCCCTCAAAAGTAGGAATTTCAAAACTAATGTAGTTATTTACTTGACATTTCTAAAATTAAGTTAAACATTTTTAATATATTATGAATTAAATTATCATCACTGATTATATTCACGAGTTTTATGTAGAAAGCCCTTAATTTATATGACCAGGTTAATCTTGATAATATCAGCATTTAAAAAAGGTAAATTCCAAAAAACAAACCTGTGGTTTCATGTTATTTCAAAAAAACCCATGTGGTTTGTTTTTTTTTTGGTAAGAAGGGAAGAAAAAAAAACAAACAAACAAAAACCTAACCCGGGATCAGTCTAGGAAGACTGACCCCAATCCTATCCTCAAGAAGAGAAGGTAACAGAAAAGAAGGAGGAACGGAAAGGGTAGAAACACCTAACATCCCCTCATGCCCAGCAGCTGCCAAGCGATCCGCCACGCGGTTTTGCTCCCTATAAATATGGGAGAAGGTAAGAGAATCGAAGGCAGGACGAAGCCTCAAGATGGCTTTAATGAGATTCTGACTCTTAAGACAAACAGCCTGTCTATCCGAAATCCTGTTGATAGCCTCCAAATTGTCAGACTCCACCGAAAGTCTTTTAACACCCATGCGAATGGCGAGTTTAATGCCAGACAAGATCCCCCAGAGCTCTGCAGTAAAGGAGGAGCCCGTACCTAAGTTATGGGTAAACCCAGCCAGCCAGGCGCCACCAGCATCCCGAAGAACTCCACCAGCAGCAATTCTGCCATTACTAAGGCAGGAGCCATCCGTATTCAACTTGACAACCCCTTCCCTGGGCTTCCTCCAACCAACTAACTGGACCTCTTTAACCGGGGAGGGGTGAACCAGGGGCTCTCCTTCAAAACTCTTTGTAATAACAGAGAGTTTTTTCGAGAAGTAAAACCGGAGGTCAGGAATAAAGACAGTCTTCTCAGCAAATAACTCTTCATTCCTCCATTTCCACATTTAGTGACCCATGTGGTTTGTTAATACAAAACAAAAGGATTGTGGTTTGCGCCGTTACCTGAAAAACGGAAAATGGTTTAACGGTGTTAAAAGTGCTGACGTGGCAAGGGGTAAGGTTGGAAATTCGAATTTTTTTATTTTTTTTCCTCTCTCTCTCTCCTCCTCCTTCTTCTTCCTCCTCCTCCTCCTTCTTCTTCTTCTTCTTCTTCTTCCTCCTACTTCTTCTTCTTCTTCTTCTCTCCTTCTCCTTCTTCTTCTTCTTCTTCTACTTCTTCTTACTTCTTCTTCTTCTCTCCTTCTCCTTCTCCTTCTCCTTTCTCCTTCTTCTTCTTCTTTTTTTCTTCTATTCTTTTTTTATTTCCGATTTCCAGATTTCTTCGGAAATCTGGAAATTTTCCAGATTTCTGTCCAGAAATCTGGAAAATTTCTAAAAATCTGAAAATTTCTAGATTTCCGAAGAAATCTAAAAAAAAGAAAAAAAAAAGAAGGAAGAAGAAGAAGAAGGAGGAGAGAAGAAGAAGAAGGAAGAGGAGGAGGAGAGAAGAAGGAAGAAGGAGAAGAAGAAGGAAGAATGAGAAGAAGAAGGAAGAAGAAGAAGAAGAAGAAGAAGAAGAAGAAGAAGAAGAAGAAGAAGAAGAAGAAGAAGAAGAAGAAGAAGAAGAAGAAGAAGAAAATAAAAAAAATAAAAAAAAATTCGATTTTTCAATTTTACCCCCGTGCCACGTCAGCACTTTAACGGTGTTAAGCCATTTTCCGTTTTTCGGGTAACGGCGCAAACCACAGTCCTTTTTTTTGTATTAACAAACCACAAGGGTTTTTTTAGAAGAACATGAAAACCACGGAGGTTTTTTTTGGAATTTACCCAAAAAAAAAAATTCAATATAAACTAAGGTTCCACTGCATTTGAAATCTACCCTTCCCGTAAGAAATAATTTGTTTCCCCTTTTGTATCGTCTCTTTCTCTTTCACGTTTTTTTCTCTTCTTACTCTTTCTCTCTTTTCTTCTACTTCCTCCTTCTTCTTCCCCCATTCTCAAGTTTCAGGTCCAAGATAAATTATGAACAGAAATTGATACCGTGTTTTTCTCTTTATATTAGAAGTATTTGAAAAGTGGAAATTGAAAAGTGAAGAAGCTATGGATAAAAACATTTGCAATCGAGCTTGTGGCAACGCTTGACGAGGTGGACGTCAGGGCCGGATCCAGAGGGGGCGGGGAGGGTCGGCCGACCCTCCAGCCCTCTGGAACACTCTTGAAGAACAGTGGTTCAGCCCCGAGCAGCTCCCAAAATAGTTAAAGGACGTGATTATATGACATAAAATTAAGTTTGCATAGTTGGTCTTAGTGATAACTAAAGGAACCTTCATGTTCGAAGTATAGAAATACTTCGAACGTGCACCGACATAAGTAATTTTACTCCATAATGAGTGATAAAATACAATATATTTTTTAAAAAATTTCACGTTTAATCATATATTTGTGATGATAAAATGAACACATATGTGAAGTAGATGACAAGATTCATGACCGAGAAGACAATTTGATAGATAATTTCTCCAATTGACAAAACTTGTCAATATTAGGGGTAAAATTGCTCTTAGCTGCCAACGTTAAGGGTAAAATTGCATCATTTTAGACGTTTGGGTAAAATTGTTTTTAGGTGGAAACGGTATTTTTGTACCTTATCCTTATTTTATATTGAAGCTCAGTTGTTTGTTTTGCACCTTAATGTTTCCAATTAAGATCAAATTGACATTTAGATTATCAAAAATTTGAAATTTTTGATTTGACTACTATGAATCAAAACCTTAAGTCCTTATTAAGAAAAAAAATCTTCATATAGTGGAGCATCTCCGGATTTTGAGCTCTGGCTCCGCCACTTGTGAACGTTATCCTTGGCGAACTCCCTCAATGGATCGAACTCGGGATTTCCTGCAATCTCAATTCTATTTTTCTTCCATGCCTGCTCATGAACAAACAACTATTAACAAACATGGCTTCCATGTTTGGAATTGAACTCGTGATTTACTACAATTTCAATAACACTTTGCTTACATGCCTGCGCCTGAACAAACAATTCTCAATAAACATGACTTCATCTTCTCTCTCTTTTTAAAATAGAAATATTTAGACCATTTAAAGATTAACTTTGGAGAAAACCCTATAACGTTGTGGGAAAAAGAAAAGATATATGCTAAGATAGAACTCATAAACCCTAATGATGTTGTTCGCACCAGACCAATAAGATATAGTCCTGATGATCAAAAGGAATTTGAAATACAAATAAAAGAATTATTAGACTTAAAATTAATTCAAGAAAGTAAAAGCCCTCATAGTAGCCCAGCATTCTTAGTAAGAAAACATAGCGAACAAAAGAGAGGCAAAGCAAGAATGGTAATAGATTATCGAGAACTAAATAAGAAAACGATTTTTGATGGATACTTTTTACCTTATAAGAGAAATTTAATTAATAGATTATCAGGAAAAAAGTGGTTTAGTAAATTTGATTGTAAAAGTGGCTTTTGGCAAATTAAGCTTACTAAAGAATCAAGACCATTAACAGCATTTAGTGCACCACAAGGACATTATGAATGGATTGTGTTACCTTTTGGTTTGAAAAATGCACCCCAGATATTTCAACGAAGAATGGATACGATATTTAGAAAATTAAATGAATTCTGTGTAGTTTATGTCGATGATATATTAATCTACAGTAATAATATAGCAGATCATTTACAACACCTAGATGCATTTATAAAAACAGTAAGACAACATGGAATCCTTTTATCTGAAAAGAAATCAGAAATCTTTAAAAATAAAATAGAATATTTAGGATATATAATAGATAGTGAAGGATTACAACTACAAGATCATATTGTAACTAGGATCGAAAATTTTAAAGAAAAATTAGATACTAAGAAAGAAGTCCAACAATTTCTAGGAATAATAAATTATGCATCAGATTATATAAAAGACTTACCAAAATTACGACAACCCTTACAAGAGCTCATTAAGAAACATAAAGTATTTGAATGGACTACAACTCATACTGATACTCTAAGAAAAATAAAAGAAGCAGTAAAAGTTCTCCCAAAATTAAGACTACCGAAAGATAATGATCAATTAGAATTATATACAGATGCTAGTGATATCGGGTGGGGAGCAGTACTCATCGCATATAGAAAAGAAGATATAGACAAAGAAACTCCTTTAATATGTGGATATAGATCAGGAAATTGGAAACCCTCAGAGAAAAATTATCATATCAATGAAAAAGAATTACTAGCTATTAAAAATGGAATTAAAGGGTTTAGGTATCATTTGTTACCCATAGAATTTATCATAAGAACAGATAATACACAAGTAGGAGCATTTATCAGAAATAAAATAGATCCCCTACCAGAACTGAACAAAAGAAGGCATTGGCAAAGTTTTTTCAATTGCTATAATTTTGTGGTTAAGCCTATCTCTGGAAAACAAAATATCTTAGCTGATTTTTTGAGCAGGAATGGAGATAATGATCCAGCGAATATCAGAAATCAGAAATCAGAACCGCCAGATGCTGGCAATGATCAGAAATCATGAGAACTTTCTGGACAACCTTGAGGAAGAACTCAAGAAACTCCAGTCTCAAAACAATCAGAATATAAGAACCATGACTCCTAGATCATCTTATGAGTTGTTAGGAGATCTTCATAAGAAGCCAATTGAGATGCCAACTTCATCAACTGGACTTGCAGGAGCCACCACCTTGAACCATTCTAAGCTGATTAATCAAAACTCATCAGAAATCACAACCTCCCAGGTTATACAATTCCCTCCAGAAATGACAGAAGCATATAAGAATATCATGAAATTTTTTACATATAAGAAGAGTCAAACCGTATATAGAACCATTAAGATGACCAAATACCCTAGGTATATATGCTCAGAAGACTGCAGTCCAGATGTTGTTCAGAAACTATTTCGATATGGATTTCTGGACAAAGTCATGACTAATGAGAGCCTTACTAGTGTTTCAAAACTCCCATCTATCATACCCAGATCCATTGACGAACTTGGATTACGATTTGGAAGAGGAATATTTTGTGTTCAAATTTTTGATGCTGCTATGGACTTAGAAGGGAAACCAATAATAATTGCTCAGATCTTTAAGACTGGTAGAAACACTAAGATTGATGTAGATAATTCCGACCATCAATGGGACATTCCATGCAAATTAGAAAATTTTAAATCTTGGTTAGGAGAAAAACGAGCACATGGAATTCATACGATCAAATGTAGACTCGAAGACTATATTAGAAATAAAAAGGTGGCTATAATAGCCAGATCGAATCATGGAGAAGTTGAAGAAATGATAACTATCAACTATTTAATGGAAATGGGTGATGAAACGAGTCAACAAATTTTGATAGAAATGCATACGAAATTGATGGATAAGAAATATAAACATAGTTCAGATACATTGGCCCATTATGAATCCATATATGGCCCAAGAAAATCATGTTTAATTAGAATTGAGCCCATAAGACCTGAGCCCATGAATATTGACTCCATAAGGCCCAAAGAAGAAGCCCATCCAGGAAAAGAGGAGGATCCATTTGTTTAGAAAATGAGATAAAAATGTGTAAGAAAAATAAGAAATATAAGAACGAGGTGTCAATACCTAAAGAAAAGGTGGCAATAAGATCAACACGTGGCAAGACATGAAGATATGAAGAGACATGTGTCCAAAGAAGAAGCATGAGGTGGAAACATTAGAGATTAGTGGCAAGATGTAAAGCTTGATGTGGAAGAGCAAAATAAGAAGCATTCGACACGTGTAACCTAAAAGTTTGTACTTTTAACTTTTGTAATGATGTAATCTCCTTTTTTGTAATTTCACCTTTGATCTTCTACCCATATAAGGAGAAGACATATGATGTATAAGATATAACTTGCTTTGAGCAATAAAAGCTTTCTTTCTCTCTATATCCATGGCTTTCTAAACTTCCCCTTTTAGCATCCATAGTTGTTAACTACTTAAGTTTAACTTCCGTATAGCATATTAGTTTAAAAAGATCCAGAGTTATAAAGCAACAATAGTTAGCCTTCAGACGAATCCAAGAGGTGTGTAGAGATGCTGGAATACAGCCATAACCCATGATGATGATGAGAGGGTGTCAGGCAGAGTTCAAAAGTCTCCACTGAGGATTTCTTTGAAAGGTATACTAGAGTTCCTCTATAACTCTTGTTCTAATTAAATTAATTTGTTATCATTAGTTACACTTAAAGGTTTAATATATTATGGATGTTAAATTTCATTTAACAATGTTTACTTCAGCGGTCTTTTGTCTTCCTACCCTTTTTAGGGTCATAAGAGCGATCCTGCACACATTGCACACATCAGAAAAAACGGTCCACATAAAAATGGTATCAGAGCTTTAAAAGGATCTCACAAATAGTTAGAACTTTTTGAAATCACTATGTCATCTTCATATACCAGTATGTTTGCATCACAGCTTAATATTCATAGGAAAGCAGTTGACAAAATTACAAGCGGCATAATTGAATTAGATTTAAGCAATAGTTTAAAAATTTCTATTCTATTAGGCAAATTAATTATATTATTAGAATATTACCAACATCTCCTTAATATAGGAACTAATGATTTAAATAGGCATATAATGTTAACACGAAAAGTAGTAATGATTAAAAGCCTAATTAATTTCACAATCGTGATTTTTCAGGATTATACACACTAGATAATGGATATACCAGTTGAAAGTCTTAGGATTATTGCTGAAAAACCATTAATTTATAATCAGGATATTAATCAACATATTATAAGTTGTAGAAGAGCATTACAAATTATGGAATTAAAAGATAGACAATTAGAATTAGCACAAGGTGCTTTAGATGCTAAGCGTATTGAAAAGATAAAATTACAAAAAAGAGTTTTTGACTTAGAAGATGAAGTAAAACGATTAGAAGAAAAACATAGAGAGCAAGAAGAGACAATAGAAATTCAAAAACAAATAATTACTGAAAGTTACAGACATATTCAAGCTTTAACAAATGGAAGAGAATAAGGAAATAACAGAACAGACTAATATCGATAATACTTATTATCAAATGAATACTTATGAAGGTGGTATAACTCAAACTTTAAGTTTTAAACCAGAAATTTATCAAAAAATACAAGATGAAACTGAAGAGCTATCTGTAAATAAGATATTTAAAACTAAATGGTTTGATAGAAATAAAAATATAAGATATATTGTTCAGAAACATGAGAATATCATAGATACAACTACTATAAATGGTAGAGCAAGGATAAATTTGATAACAGATGAAGTAATAAAACGAGAATTATCAAAATTATCACATAAAGAATCTAAGAAATATAGGAATATTTATTTTGGAGGAATAGAATTCACTATAAAAGCATATTTTCAGAAAAATATCGATACTCCTATTCAAATATATGTATTAGATGATAGAATATTAGATAATATACAAGATGCCTTAATATCAGTAGTAAGAGGGAATTTAATTTATCAGAAACTTAAATTCACAATTCAACCAGATTTTAGTGTATCATTAAAAGATAAACATAAAGATCTAGCTTTAACCCTATATTATAAATTAGAAGGAATAAGAATGCCCCCATGGAGTAAAGTAATTAGTATAGAAACAAAAATGATATATGCCCTTACAGGTAATCATCATATAAGAAAACAAAATGATAGGGAGATATTAGTACCAAAATTATATCAGGAAATATTAGAACCAATAGAACATAAAGAATATTCAATCATAACAATACCAGACAAAATATGTATAGATTTTAATTCTAGAAAAATACAACCAATCCAGAAATTGTTACCCAAGATTGAAGGAGGAAGATTAAGTTTTAGAAAAGAGATAATAAGACAACCAAGAACCTTAGATTTATTACATTCATATTAGAAATGGATATACACACTAGATAATGGATATACCAGTATCTTCATAATATGAATGTAATAAATCTAAGGTTCTTGGTTGTCTTATTATCTCTTTTCTAAAACTTAATCTTCCTCCTTCAATCTTGGGTAACAATTTCTGGATTGGTTGTATTTTTCTAGAATTAAAATCTATACATATTTCGTCTGGTATTGTTATGATTGAATATTCTTTATGTTCTATTGGTTCTAATATTTCCTGATATAATTTTGGTACTAATATCTCCCTATCATTTTGTTTTCTTATATGATGATTACCTGTAAGAGCATATATCATTTTTGTTTCTATACTAATTACTTTACTCCCTGGGGGCATTCTTATTCCTTCTAATTTATAATATAGGGTTAAAGCTAGATCTTTATGTTTATCTTCTAATGATACACTAAAATCTGGTTGAATTGTGAATTTAAGTTTCTGATAAATTAAATTCCCTCTTACTACTGATATTAAGGCATCTTGTATATTATCTAATATTCTATCATCTAATACATATATTTGAATAGGAGTATCGATATTTTTCTGAAAATATGCTTTTATAGTGAATTCTATGCCTCCAAAATAAATATTCCTATATTTCTTAGATTCTTTATGTGATAATTTTGATAATTCTCGTTTTATTACTTCATCTGTTATCAAATTTATCCTTGCTCTACCATTTATAGTAGTTGTATCTATGATATTCTCATGTTTCTGAACAATATATCTTATATTTTTATTTCTATCAAACCATTTAGTTTTAAATATCTTATTTACAGATAGCTCTTCAGTTTCATCTTGTATTTTTTGATAAATTTCTGGTTTAAAACTTAAAGTTTGAGTTATACCACCTTCATAAGTATTCATTTGATAATAAGTATTATCGATATTAGTCTGTTCTGTTATTTCCTTATTCTCTTCCATTTGTTAAAGCTTGAATATGTCTGTAACTTTCAGTAATTATTTGTTTTTGAATTTCTATTGTCTCTTCTTGCTCTCTATGTTTTTCTTCTAATCGTTTTACTTCATCTTCTAAGTCAAAAACTCTTTTTTGTAATTTTATCTTTTCAATACGCTTAGCATCTAAAGCACCTTGTGCTAATTCTAATTGTCTATCTTTTAATTCCATAATTTGTAATGCTCTTCTACAACTTATAATATGTTGATTAATATCCTGATTATAAATTAATGGTTTTTCAGCAATAATCCTAAGACTTTCAACTGGTATATCCATTATCTAGTGTGTATAATTCTGAAAAATCACGATTGTGAAATTAATTAGGCTTTTAATCATTACTACTTTTCGTGTTAACATTATATGCCTATTTAAATCATTAGTTCCTATATTAAGGAGATGTTGGTAATATTCTAATAATATAATTAATTTGCCTAATAGAATAGAAATTTCTAAACTATTGCTTAAATCTAATTCAATTATGTCGCTTGTAATTTTGTCAACTGCTTTCCTATGAATATTAAGCTGTGATGCAAACATACTGGTATATGAAGATGACATAGTGATTTCAAAAAGTTCTAACTATTTGTGAGATCCTTTTAAAGCTCTGATACCATTTTTATGTGGACCGTTTTTTCTGATGTGTGCAATGTGTGCAGGATCGCTCTTATGACCCTAAAAAGGGTAGGAAGACAAAAGACCGCTGAAGTAAACATTGTTAAATGAAATTTAACATCCATAATATATTAAACCTTTAAGTGTAACTAATGATAACAAATTAATTTAATTAGAACAAGAGTTATAGAGGAACTCTAGTATACCTTTCAAAGAAATCCTCAGTGGAGACTTCTGAACTCTGCCTGACACCCTCTCATCATCATCATGGGTTATGGCTGTGTTCCAGCATCTCTACACACCTCTTGGATTCGTCTGAAGGCTAACTATTGTTGCTTTATAACTCTGGATCTTTTTAAACTAATATGCTATACGGAAGTTAAACTTAAGTAGTTAACAACTATGGATGCTAAAAGGGGAAGTTTAGAAAGCCATGGATATGGAGAGAAAGAAAGCTTTTATTGCTCAAAGCAAGTTATATCTTATACATCATATGTCTTCTCCTTATATAGGTAGAAGATCAAAGGTGAAATTACAAAAAAGGAGATTACATCATTACAAAAGTTAAAAGTACAAACTTTTAGGTTACACGTGTCGAATGCTTCTTATTTTGCTCTTCCACATCAAGCTTTACATCTTGCCACTAATCTCTAATGTTTCCACCTCATGCTTCTTCTTTGGACACATGTCTCTTCATATCTTCATGTCTTGCCACGTGTTGATCTTATTGCCACCTTTTCTTTAGGTATTGACACCTCGTTCTTATATTTCTTATTTTTCTTACACATTTTTATCTCATTTTCTAAACAAATGGATCCTCCTCTTTTCCTGGATGGGCTTCTTCTTTGGGCCTTATGGAGTCAATATTCATGGGCTCAGGTCTTATGGGCTCAATTCTAATTAAACATGATTTTCTTGGGCCATATATGGATTCATAATGGGCCAATGTATCTGAACTATGTTTATATTTCTTATCCATCAATTTCGTATGCATTTCTATCAAAATTTGTTGACTCGTTTCATCACCCATTTCCATTAAATAGTTGATAGTTATCATTTCTTCAACTTCTCCATGATTCGATCTGGCTATTATAGCCACCTTTTTATTTCTAATATAGTCTTCGAGTCTACATTTGATCGTATGGATTCCATGTGCTCGTTTTTCTCCTAACCAAGATTTAAAATTTTCTAATTTGCATGGAATGTCCCATTGATGGTCGGAATTATCTACATCAATCTTAGTGTTTCTACCAGTCTTAAAGATCTGAGCAATTATTATTGGTTTCCCTTCTAAGTCCATAGCAGCATCAAAAATTTGAACACAAAATATTCCTCTTCCAAATCGTAATCCAAGTTCGTCAATGGATCTGGGTATGATAGATGGGAGTTTTGAAACACTAGTAAGGCTCTCATTAGTCATGACTTTGTCCAGAAATCCATATCGAAATAGTTTCTGAACAACATCTGGACTGCAGTCTTCTGAGCATATATACCTAGGGTATTTGGTCATCTTAATGGTTCTATATACGGTTTGACTCTTCTTATATGTAAAAAATTTCATGATATTCTTATATGCTTCTGTCATTTCTGGAGGGAATTGTATAACCTGGGAGGTTGTGATTTCTGATGAGTTTTGATTAATCAGCTTAGAATGGTTCAAGGTGGTGGCTCCTGCAAGTCCACTTGATGAAGTTGGCATCTTAATTGGCTTCTTATGAAGATCTCCTAACAACTCATAAGATGATCTAGGAGTCATGGTTCTTATATTCTTATTGTTTTGAGACTGGAGTTTCTTGAGTTCTTCCTCAAGGTTGTCCAGAAAGTTCTCATGATTTCTGATCATTGCCAGCATCTGGCGGTTCTGATTTCTGATTTCTGATATTCGCTGGATCATTATCTCCATTCCTGCTCAAAAAATCAGCTAAGATATTTTGTTTTCCAGAGATAGGCTTAACAACAAAATTATAGCAATTGAAAAAACTTTGCCAATGCCTTCTTTTGTTCAGTTCTGGTAGGGGATCTATTTTATTTCTGATAAATGCTCCTACTTGTGTATTATCTGTTCTTATGATAAATTCTATGGGTAACAAATGATACCTAAACCCTTTAATTCCATTTTTAACAGCTAGTAATTCTTTTTCATTGATATGATAATTTTTCTCTGAGGGTTTCCAAGTTCCTGATCTATATCCACATATTAAAGGAGTTTCTTTGTCTATATCTTCTTTTCTATATGCGATGAGTACTGCTCCCCACCCGATATCACTAGCATCTGTATATAATTCTAATTGATCATTATCTTTCGGTAGTCTTAATTTTGGGAGAACTTTTACTGCTTCTTTTATTTTTCTTAGAGTATCAGTATGAGTTGTAGTCCATTCAAATACTTTATGTTTCTTAATGAGCTCTTGCAAGGGTTGTCGTAATTTTGGTAAGTCTTTTATATAATCTGATGCATAATTTATTATTCCTAGAAATTGTTGGACTTCTTTCTTAGTATCTAATTTTTCTTTAAAATTTTCGATCCTAGTTACAATATGATCTTGTAGTTGTAATCCTTCACTATCTATTATATATCCTAAATATTCTATTTTATTTTTAAAGATTTCTGATTTCTTTTCAGATAAAAGGATTCCATGTTGTCTTACTGTTTTTATAAATGCATCTAGGTGTTGTAAATGATCTGCTATATTATTACTGTAGATTAATATATCATCGACATAAACTACACAGAATTCATTTAATTTTCTAAATATCGTATCCATTCTTCGTTGAAATATCTGGGGTGCATTTTTCAAACCAAAAGGTAACACAATCCATTCATAATGTCCTTGTGGTGCACTAAATGCTGTTAATGGTCTTGATTCTTTAGTAAGCTTAATTTGCCAAAAGCCACTTTTACAATCAAATTTACTAAACCACTTTTTTCCTGATAATCTATTAATTAAATTTCTCTTATAAGGTAAAAAGTATCCATCAAAAATCGTTTTCTTATTTAGTTCTCGATAATCTATTACCATTCTTGCTTTGCCTCTCTTTTGTTCGCTATGTTTTCTTACTAAGAATGTTGGGCTACTATGAGGGCTTTTACTTTCTTGAATTAATTTTAAGTCTAATAATTCTTTTATTTGTATTTCAAATTCCTTTTGATCATCAGGACTATATCTTATTGGTCTGGTGCGAACAACATCATTAGGGTTTATGAGTTCTATCTTAGCATATATCTTTTCTTTTTCCCACAACGTTATAGGGTTTTCTCCAAAGTTAATCTTTAAATGGTCTAAATATTTCTGTTTTAAAAGTTCTAAATTATTATCTCTGTTTGTTTTGATATTATGTATTGTGAGTGGATATAAAGGTAGGACTCGCTTAAGGATAATCCATTTATTACAAGGAGTTAAAAGACTGATGGTTTCAGGTTTGATTAGTTGGACTTTAAAGAAATCAAGGAAATTATTTCCTAATAATATATGTTGTTTCATATTATTTTCTTGATAAATTATGGGTAATCGAAAGATTGTCTTGTTAAGTATTAATCTCATGTTTTCGGCTATAATATCTAATTCTTTCATTTGTTCATTAAATCCTGTAACTCTGACCTTATGTCCTTTAGATCTTTTCCATTTATGGGGGACGAGTACATCTTGCTTCGCTAAACATATATCAGCTCCACTATCTATAAATATACGACGTTTTATAATCTTATTAGGTTTATATTCTACTGGGGCTTCTACATATATAGCTACCATTAGTTATCAGTTTCACTATCTTCATATTCTAATTGTTCTATTTCAGAATTAGAATCTTCTGTTTCACTAATATAAAATTCATCTTCTTTATGCCATGTGTCATCATTGGCTCTTATTTGTTCTAGACTCATTATAAATTCTGTTGTTCCTATATACTTGACACCTTTTTGTTTTAATTTAGGGCATTTATTAGCATAATGTCCTTTTTCATTACAGTTCCAACATTTACATTCTGTAAGCTTAGTATTTTTATCTCTTAAGGGTCTTTCTTGTCTTTTCCTAAACTTTCGTTTATATCTAAATCTGTTCCTATTTTCTGGATTATTTTTATATCGTCTAAATCTTTTTCGTCGAAATCGTCCATAATCATCATTTTTTGTATAAGACTTCTTATATGTAGGATTATTTCTATAATTACGATTATTTCTATAATTACGATTATGAGTATATCGTCTATATTTTCGTCTAACTTTATCATCACAACCAAAAACTAATCGTTTTTCAGTGAATCCACATATTTCTCGTAATCCTAGTTTCTTATCTTTTTTAACCTTTTGTTGAACTCTATATTCTTCACATTTTCTCATAAGATAAGATCGTAAAACTCTTATTCTTTCTCCTAATGTATTTTCTTTTGGTTCTAATTGTGTATATTCTTTTGACACTTCTATGTTGTACGGGTTTGGTAAATGGTCATAATATAGTTGTTGATATATCAATCCTTCTTGTGGTAAGAATCTAGCTTCATAAAAGAACTTAGTAAAACTGATAGTATATTCTGGTAATTTACTGATTTTACAACATTTCATGTTATTCAAATTCATTATTATTTCGGCTTTTCTTTCAGCAAATACTGTTTCTCTAGCTACTAACCATCTTTCTCCTAAAAATTCTCTTTTTAATACCATATCAAATAATAATAACATTGATTTCCAATCATGAGCACAAGCTTCTATTTGTGGTCTTAACTGATGAGTTATTGATTCCATCCAAAATCCTACTTTTCCTATCATTGTTTTAGATATTAGGTCATACATATAGTCTAAATTTTCAGTGAGAGATGAATTCATTAAGGCTATATACATTCCTAAATTCCAATCATTTATTCGTCTACTTATTTCTTGTTCATCATAGACATTATCTAAGTCTAAAAAGTATCCATTTGGATTTAATCCTTGAGACATAGATCCTATAAATTCTTTAAAGTCTCCTTGTTGTCCTATTGGTATATGTCTTGGTATTGTAGGTGCCTTTTTAGTCACCACTTCTAAATTGGGGTCTATCATTTCTTCTTCTGGATAATTATCTGCATCTTCGTTTACTATATTTTCTGATCCTATATCTGATTCCTCATACCTAGTGTATTCGGTATTTTCTATATCACTTTCTGGTTCTTCTTCTATAATTGCATTAATATTTTTCATTTGCCTGAACAAACAATTCTCAATAAACATGACTTCACCATCTCTCTCTTCTACTTCCTCTTTTATCTTGATGAACCGAAACATGCCCAATTGAAGCAGTTTTTGTTTGTGGATTACTAAACCTAGCCACCATTTCCGACCCCTAGCCCCATGAAAAGACGAAATTGACCTTTCAACAAATTCACTCATCTTCTCAAATCCTCTCAAAAACACTAAAAACACAAAACTCTCCAAAATCTAATCCGGACTAATTTGGTAAAGAAAAAACATGGAAAATGACTAATGATACTGTTGGCCCAAAAAATAAAATAATTATTTTTATGTATATAAAAAGCTTGGGTTATGTTTTTAGGATATAGTTTATATTTTCTAGAAAATAATACACGTGTAAGCTAACCTGCAACCCATGAGAGAGTCCGGCACCACGCGGGGCGTGTCCTCAATACGCAGGGCGTAAACAAGGCGTTCGGAGAAATCGAACGTTAGAAACTCAAATACGCAGCGCGTCCTTTACTTTACATGGGGCGTACTTTATTACGCGGGACGTACTTGCCAATACGTCATGCGTAAGACGCATCCGCAGAGTGTTCCAAGATCAGAAGCTCCAATACGCAGGGCGTACTCCTTCACGCGGGACGCGACACCAGAGATGCCACGCGTAGAAATCAACAAGAAACGCACAAGGCCCAGTATCCGCCAACACGCAGGGCGTGGTAGGACATACGCGGGGCGTATCGTCTCGTCTGGAAGCAGTCAACGGCAGTTGAGGAAGTTAAGTTAGTTGGTTAGAGTTAGTTGGAGTTAGTTGAGTTAGTTGGTGATGAAAAGACCAAAATACCCTAATACCTCTAACTAATTATCAAAACGCCACTTAAAAAAACTATAAATAGACCCCTCCGCTTCATTAAAATCACACTCAAACACACAACAAAACCCCTCTCTAAAGGTCCCTTCCAATGCTCTCTTTCTAGTTTAGTTCTTAGCTCCTAAGTTCTTCAAATTCTTCAAAGTTCTTTCTTTCGTTCTTCGTTTTTTCTTAGTTTTAATCCCTCATTTAGCTTCCTTTAGCTTCAATTCAAGTTCTAAAGCTTCTTTTCAAGTTTCTCAAATCAAATTAGTATTTTTAAGTCGTTACTCTGCTCAAGTTTTCAATTAGAATTCATTTTCCAAAGTAATTTTCCAGATTCGTCCAATCATTTTCAAAGCCCGTTTTCGTCCATTTAACGTCATTTTCTGCTTTCGATCCCTTCGACAAAGTTGTTTCTGACGTTTTGAATTTCAATTTAGCCTTTTGATTCACTCAATTCCGTATCCAGAAACACCGTTTACAAATTAATCTTTTCACCCCAAATCATTTTAGACATTCTGTTTTCCAGATTTTTCCAGATTCGACCAGTCATTTTCAATCCTCAATTTCGTCTACTTATGATTCGTTTTAGCCTTCGATCCCTTATAGAAAGTTATTCCTGACTTCCCGAAGTTCAATTTACACTACTTACTTGCCCAATTCCGTGTTCTTAAGCACTCCAACCAAGCTCCCCAAAGTCAAGGTTTAAATCTGCCCCATTTGCCTACCAACGTTTAATCATTGCACAAAGCACATACCGTACGGGCCCGACCGGTTGCAGCTCTCCAAGAACTTCCAGCCGACACCAAAATTCAACGTCAATCCGAGATAGCTATTGTGGCTCCGAGTTTTTTGTTGAATTCCAATTTAATTTAATTGCACTTCAATTCCTTGTATTTGATTTGTCCTTCCAATTCAATTGAATTAGCTATATGTTTAGTATAGAAGTTCTTCAATTGTAATTCATTTCCAATTTTATGCTTACCTCAAACACATGTATTCAAACCTTGATTTACATCAATAAAATACCGATTTTTCACCAAATCTCGTGTCGATTTCGCACTTTAAATTTCTTTATTTTCTCGTCTTCAATTTACCCGCATTAGCTTAAATAAAACAATTTATCTAGCAAAGTTTTTATAACGGCGCTAGAGACCCAAGAGGGACTTTTTCAATCCTTGCGTCCCTCGCCAATCGCTTCGTTTAAGATTTCAAGTTTTGGCGCTCAATTCCATAAACTTAACCGTCTTTAATAATTGAGAAGTAATCTTCTCTGGCACGCCCGCACCCTAACCACACGTGACAAGGTTGAAATTAGCATATTCGCAAAATATCGCTAACAATTTTTGGCACGCCCAGTGGGACCTATTTTTAAGCTTTGCCAAAAATTTAGAACCCGTTTTTGTGCCTATTTTCTTCCGTAACTTTTTTTCATATCACATTTATTTTTTCGCCCCACTTCCACTTTACCAAAAATTATTAGCTATCGCTAACAATTTTTGGCATGCCCAGTGGGACCTATTTTTTTAGCTTAGCCAAAAATTTTAAAAGCCTGTTTCTTTTCGTACCACGTATATATTTTTATTCAGTTCTTAAACCAATTGTTTTTCATGCTTTGCTTTTTTTATTCCATTTGTTTATTTTCTTGTTCTTTCTTTTTTCAATATTAGATTACTAACTTAATTTCATCATTTTCACTTATAAGTACTCACGGAGAATGCCTCCTAGGAAGAACACGGGAAAAGATCCCATCCCATCGGACTCCAAGGAGAGTCAAAATCAGAACCGGGATCAGAGCAACGAACCCGCCATGCCTGAAGGTTGTGCGGCTGAGACCGTGAACAATAGCGGAGGCGCAAACCAACAACCACCTCAAGGCCCACCCATATTCGACATGGCACCATTTTTAGCAAAACTAGAGAAGCAGATCGACCAATTTCTACATGGATTTTCGCAATCCATGAGGGAAAGTTATGAGGATGTGTGCAAGGCAATGCAAGCCAACAACGAGGCGGTGAACAATTCCAACAAGGGACCGGCTCTCGAGGAAAGGATCGTTGATTTAACCGGAGAGATCAGCAAAATCCCGGAAAAGTGCACCGAGCTGTTCACACAAAGGTCGACATCTCAAGGACCGGTAGACGGTGGGAAGAAAACACAGACATCAGGAGCTGGGGAAAGGTATACCCCGCCACCAGCTCGAGAAGAGAATCTCAGGTTCACTGAGCGCGGTGACAGGATCAGCCCAGAACCTATTCAAATCCCGCCACCTCAATAACAGTTTAGATCTCATACAGGACCTAGTAACCATACCGAACATTACGAGGAAAGCTATGCTCGTAATGTGGTGGGCAATGTGAGACAAGCCAACTTTCACCCACAACGGACGACGCATACACGCATGGAGCCCACCAACAACTTGGGAGAGGCCCAACGCATAAGAAACATCGTCCAAGAGATCTATGGGCCAGCCGTGAGGGAAGTATACCGACCCGAGTTCCAGAAACCATATCCACGGCACTATGATCAGCTATACCCTTTACCCCACAATTTTAGAGTACCTGATTTCGCTTTATTTTCAGGAGAAGAAGGGCAATCCACTGTGGAGCACGTAGCACGCTTCACCTTTCAGTGCAGCGGTTTGAGCATGGACACGAACTTCGACATGTTACGCTTGCGGCTATTCCCAGGTTCACTAACGGGACCAGATTTCTCTTAGTACACCGCCTTACCATCCGGATCCATTCATGGATGGGAACAAATGGAAAGACTGTTTCACAACCAGTTCATTCGAACGGAGCCCGAGATCTGTGTTGCGGAGCTGTCCCGAATGACGCAACGACATGGAGAACCGGTTGAAAATTTTATCAACCGATTCAAAAAGATGCGACATCGTTGTCGTATCAACATCCCCGAGGTCGAGTTCGTGAAGATTGCCCAACGTGGGTTGGAATTCGAAAATCGGAAGAAATTTCAGGGGATAGATTTCCGCGACTACTACGAGTTGGTGGCCAAGGTTTCAGAGTACGAGGAGTTGATGAGGGAAGATCATCGACGCAAGAAGAACTCCGTGGGAAGCTACCAAGGGGACGTACAAACGCATGAGGTAGCCATTGCCGACTTACCGAACACCGGATCTCGAACATGTCCCGTGTTGGTAAAGAATCCCAAAGCACTCGAGGTAGTTAAAAGGATCCCAACCACTCAATATACGTTTGACGTCTCGAAGATGGAAGAGATCTTCGACTACCTGCTAAAGGAGCAGTTCATCACATTGCCTCCTAGACATGTGATCCCATCCAAAGAAGAAATACACGGATGAAACTACTGTAAGTATCACGACAACTGGAGTCACAGCACTCAAGCATGTTTTGGTTTTAGAAACGCCGTGCAGGATAGGATTAACCGCGGGATACTCCAATTCCCGGAAAAGAAGGAAAGCATGCTGATCGATGAGGACCCATTCCCAGTAGCCAATATGATCAATGCCACTTCACTAGTGTGGGGGTGCAAAGGAAAGCAACAGGGTGACGTGAGAACCCGACAGATATGGGTACCAAAAGCGACACCACCAAAGTTGGAGGAAAGCTCAAGACAATCACAGAATACAAAGATAAGAGACGTGCAACAACAACGGCCACATTTCGTGACACCCTTGAGCACGTCACCCCTCAATCAATGGCAATTGAATAGCCATAAGAAATTCCCAAGGCCTCTCTCCAGGAATGCAAAGAGAAGATTAAGGAAAAGAGAGGCAGAAAGGAGAAATAGTCAAAAGGAGTCATCCAGCGTCAACTCCAACGATGCGAAAAGAGGAGGAAAAAACCAAGAGAAAAACCTCCAGATCCGGGTCGGAGATTTCATCATACGGGTAGATTGTGCAGCTACCTCTTTAATCCTACCTTCGGACTTTAGAAGCGAAGACATCAAGAAAGAATTCCCCAAGCCCAAGTACAAGGAGCAAGAAGACGCAGCACCGAAGGCATCGGGTGAAGAGGGCATGAAGAGGGTTTACTTTGACAAACCCACTCCAAGGATGACTCGCCATATCAAACCTCTATACGTCAAGGCTCATGTAGATGGCAAACCAATCTCCAGAGTGCTCATCGACAATGGATCAGCCGTTAACATCATGCCTATGAAGATGGTTCTAGCCTTAGGGAAATCAGAGGAAGATATAATCTCATCAGAGGTGTCAGTTTCAGCCTTCACGGGAGAAATTGCAAAGACATACGGCGTCCTACCGTTGGAACTCACCGTTGGCTCTCACACCGCCATGGCCGCTTTCTTCGTGGTAAATTCAACCGCGAGCTATCAGGCACTGTTAGGGAGAGATTGGATTCACTCCAACTCATGCATCCCTTCGTCTTTGCACCAACTTCTTCTGTTCTGGAAGGGAGACGAGGTGGAAGTCATTCGGGCAAACGAGAAACCATTTGAAACCTACTCAGATGTGGTCGAGGCTAGACTCTACGAGGAATCTGTAGGCCCAATCCGAGTGGGATCCAATTACAAAGAGCAATCATGTGGCGAAGAGATCAAGAATATCCTAAGGCCAACGGCAATCGTGCCCCGTCGAAGGCCATTCCGTGACGAACCAATAATAGAAGAAATTCCATGACTAGCACAACATCGAGAAAAGAAGCGGTAGCTTCGGCCGCTATATCAAAACTGAATGCACAACAACTAGCGGAGAAACTATACTAGGAGAACGACATGAGGGTCTCAGAAATCGAAGCACCCAAAGGAGTAGCCGAACTAGATCCTCAAGGAGAAGAAATCCAATTACAAGATTTGAAAAGGGCGAACCCGAAGCTAGAAGATGAAGGTTCCATGGCGATCGACCCTCTAGACGAAGTAAACCTAGGGACGGAAGAGGAACCTCGGGTTACATTCGTCATTAGCTTACTACGCCCGACGTTGAAAGAAGCCATTATCACTTTGCTTCAGGAGTTCAAAGACTGTTTCGCTTGGAATTATGATGAAATGCCCGAGTTGAGCAAAGATGTAGTGGAACATAGATTGCCAATCAAACCGGAGTTCAAACCCTTCAAACAACCAACAAGAAGGATGAGCAAAGAGGTTGAAGGCAAGGTGAAGGAAGAAATAGAAAAGCTGTTCAAGGCTAAATTCATCAGACCAACAAAGTACGCGGTATGGCTATCTAACGTCGTGCCTGTAGTTAAAAAGAACGGTAAATTACGCGTATGCGTAGATTTCTGCGATCTAAATCTAGCTACGCCAAAAGACATCTATGTGATGCCTATTGCCGATATGCTAGTAGATGCTGTGCCTAAAAATGAATTAATCTCTCTTTGCGATTGCTATGCGGGATATAACCAAATCCCCATTGGCGAAGAAGACATTGCAAAAACGGCATTTCGGTGCCCGGGGTCAATTGGCACGTTCGAATGGGTCGTCATGCCGTTCGGTTTAAAGAATACCGGCGCCACATACCAAAGAGCAATGAATGCCATCTTTCACGATTCACTCGGCACCTCTATGGAGGTATACGTGGACGACATCGTTATCAAGTCCAAGAGAGAAATGGAACATGTCGGCCATTTGAGGAAGAGCTTCGAGCGGATGCGTAAGTACAACCTAAAGCTCAACCCTCTGAAGTGCGCCTTCGGGGTCAAAGCAGGGAACTTTCTCGGATTCTTAGTCCACCAAAGAGGAATCGAGATCGACGACAATAAGGCGAAAGCAATCAAAGAAGCACAACCTCCGAAGAACAAGAAGGAGTTGCAGCGGTTCTTGGGCCAAGTAAACTACTTGAGACGATTCATATCAAACTTGGCTGGAAAATCCAGAGCCTTCTCAGATCTGTTAAGACTCAAAGACGAAGAAAGCTTCAAGTGGGACGTCAAGCATCAAGCGGCGTTCGAAGAGATCAAAACTTACTTGAGCAACCCACCTGTGTTGATGCCACCAAAGGAGGGTACTCCACTCAAGCTCTATATATCAGCAACCGACGAGTCAATTGGGTGCTTGCTTGCCCAGGATAATGCAAGCCGTCGTGAACAAGCCATCTATTATCTAAGTCGAACATTGCTATCGGCAGAAACGAGGTACAGCCCAGTTGAGAAGACGTGCTTAGCCCTCTACTTCGCTTGCACAAAGTTGAGGCATTACTTGCTCAAAGCGAGAGTTTATGTGATTGCTAGCACCGACTTGATCAAATACATGCTCAACCAGCCTATCCTATCAGGAAGAATAGGAAAATGGTCACTAGCATTGGCCGAGTTCACTTTGGTGTATCTCCCGCAATCCTCGATAAAAGGGAAAGCAATTGCAGATTTTGTGGCCGACCACCCAACCAACTTTCAATATCCCGAAGAAGCAGAACTGCCAATTTCTCTGACGCACAAAGAACCGTGGCAGTTGAAGTTCGATGGTTCAAGCACAGAGAGTTCCAACGGAGCAGGAGTGATCATCACAGCCCCATCCGGGACTAAGACGATACTAGCCGTAAACTTGGATTTCGAATGCACGAACAATCAAGCTGAGTATGAAGCCCTGATCATTGGCTTGGAGATCTTAATCGACCTAGGAGTTAAAGAGGTCAAGATTTTCGGCGATTCATAATTGGTTATCCGGCACCTAACAGGAGAATATAAATGCTCAAGTTTATCTTTACTACCTTATTTCGCGTTTGCAATTCAACTTCTGGAAATGTTTGATGAGGTCAGTTTGGAGCATATTCCAAGAAATGACAACTGGGAAGCTGACGAGTTAGCCCAAATCGCTTCTGGAATGAAGATCTCCAAAGAAACAACATACAAAGTCGTTATCATCAGAAGACAGGGCCATCCTTCTGTGGCGGATAGAGGCGTCCAGTTCGAATCATTCGACATCGATATTAACTTAGCTCAAGATTGGAGGAAACCATTCATCGATTACCTCAATGATCCTTCCAAAAAAGTAAAATATTCATTGAGCATTCAATCTCGAAATTACATGTTGATGGCAGGTGATTTGTACCGTAAAAGCTACGACGGAATGCTGCTTAAGTGCCTCGGTTTCCCAAGAGCAATGGAGGTCATGAAGCAAATCCATGAAGGCATATGCGGAGCTCACCAGTCCGGAAGGAGAATGCGGTGGCTTATCAATCGCCATGGATACTTCTGGCCAACGATCCTACGCGATTGCATCACATATGCGAAGGGTTGCAAGAAGTGTCAACTGTATGGCCAAATCCAACGAGTCCCGTCAGAAGAATTACACTCAGTGGTGAAGCCATGGCCTATTAGAGGATGGGCTATTGATCTAATAGGGAAAATATTCCCAGCTTTATCAAAAGGGCATTGTTTCATCATAGTGGCCACAGATTACTTTTCCAAATGGGTGGAAGCAGCACCAATGAAACAAGTCGGCCAAACACAAGTGATCCGATTCATCAAAGAGAACTTGATTCATAGATTCGGAATCCCAGAATCCATCACCACGGATCAGGGGACCATGCTCACAGGCGAAGATATGAACGAGTTCGTAGAAGAGTACGGAATTAAGTTGATTCATTCCACCCCATTTTACGCAAAAGCAAATGGTAAGCATCCAACAAAATTCTAATTCAAATCTTGGAAAAGATGCTAGAAGACAATCCTAGAGAATGGCACAAAGTTCTCTCAGAAACACTGTGGGCTATGCGAACATCTAAGACGCGGGCGACTGGAGTAAGTCCATTTTTCCTAACCTTTGGCCATGATGCGGTAATACCATTGGAAGTCATCGTTCCTTCACTACGAGTGATGCGTCAACATGACTTAGAGCCGGATAATTATGTGCAAGCCATGACTATGGAACTCGAAGACTTGGATTATGAAAGACAAAAAGCGCTCGATTGCATGATGATCCAGAAAAAGAAAGTCGAAGAGGTGTACAACAAGAAAGTAAAAAAGAAAAACTTCAGAGAAGGTGAGCTAGTGTGGAAGCTAATTCTACCAATCGGGACGAAGGACCGTGAGCTTGGAAAGTGGTCGCCCAACTGGGAAGGACCATTTCAAATCCACAAGGTGCTCCCCGGGAACGCGTATTGGTTGAAGAGTTTGGGCGGAGAACCACACAGGAGATACATCAACGGCAAATACTTGAAGAAATATTTCCAAAGTATGTGGGACATAATTAATGTAGCAGCCAGCCCGCAAGACGTAGAAAAGGCTCAACTACGCGCGGCGCACACCACAGACGCCACGCGTAAAATACATCAATAAGGCATTTCAGGTACAGGAGCACCAACACGCAGGACGTGTTTGACAACACGCGGGACGTACATTCTCACACGCAGGGCGCTCCCCCTATACGCAGGACGTGCACTAGACGTACATATAAGATATACTACAGGAGCACGAACACGCGGGGCGTGCATTCTCGTACGCGGGGCGTACCTCCCTACGCGAAGCTTAACACAAGAGACACCACGCGTAAAATACATCAATAGGGCGTTTTAGGTTCAGGAGCACCAATACGCAGGGCGTGTTTGACAATACGCGGGGCGTAAACCAGACGTGTGTAAAAGACAGCTCCAGGAGCACGAACACGCGGGGCATGCGTTCTAATACGCGGGGCGTACCCCAAAGACGCAAGGCGTGTACCGGACGTGCATAGAAGATGTACTCCAGGAGCGAGAATACGCGGGGCGTAAAATCAAAGACGCCGCGCGTATTCATCATCAAGAAAGCGCTTCAGGGTCAGAAGCACAAATACGCGGGGCGTAACCAGGTACACGCAGGGCGTATGCGCTCTTTTTCTGGGCGTTTACAATTTTTCTGGGCATTTATATATTGTCTTTGCAAGTGCTATAAATGTTCATCAATAAAAGAATAAGTGTGCCATGGCCAAAACTAGACGACTTAGCAATTGCTCAAACGGCAATCAACTCACAAAACAATGTCCATTTGTGCTACACAAATAAATAAATGAAAGAATGAGCGTACAAACTCAAAGCGAAGATGAAAAGTACGGGCAGCCCGTGAACGTACCTCACGGAAACAAACAAAAATCAGGCTTCGGGTATTTCGCCCAAGATTCACAAAGTTTGGAGGCAGCCTCTTTGTGTTGCTCGCTCTGTCGGTGCCATGCCAACATCTCATCATAATGATTGGCCAATCGATCTTTCTCACGGCCCAACTCTTCCTCCATCCGCGGGAAACAAGCCCTAAACCCGGAGCTAGCTCTAACCATATCTTCCTTAAACACTCGAGCTTCAGCCACCTCCTTCTCTAATGCCGCAAGCCGCTCTTCTACAGCTGCAATTTTGGCTAATCGTTGCCTATCCGCTTCTTCAGCATCAACCAAAGCATTAAACTTCTTGCTGTAGGCCTCTAACTCTGCCATATTTGATCTAACTCGAGCTGCGAGACCTGCTGCCACGTTTTTCTCAGTAACATAGGACTGATAGCAAAATAATATGTGGTTCTTGGAGGATTTCAACGGCTCAGTCTTGAAGGGATGAACACACACACCCATCATAAGGTCAAAATCAATCATAGCTCTTTCAACACGGGTCGGAGTCCAAAAGTCAAGAGGAGAGGCGACAAGCTTACTGAGATTGGCACGAGCATCACTCAAAGAATCATCACTAGGCAAGGATGAGTCAGCTACGGCGTTAGGCGGTCCTTTCAAAAACGAAAAATCCAAACCAGCAAAAGGATTATCAGCCTTAAGACCGACAGGAACTAATGGAGGACGCACCAGAGCTGATTCCTGCCATATTCACAAATGAAAATTCAATCAAACAATATGACTCAAGCATCCCAAACATAGTTCATAAAATAACGGAATCGCAAAATCATACAAACCTGAGACAATGGTGCGGCAATCAATCGGTTTAAAGAAGATGCAGAAGGAAGATGTGTTCGTGCTGGAAGTTGCAAGGGAGTCATGTCCACCTCGGTCGAGCCATCATCAAGAGACAGAGTTCTAATCGAAGAAGTCACGTCCCAATGTGCCCCTGGTTGATCCAGTGCTCCATCCTCAAAACCAAAGTACAGGTCTTCGTCAGAATCAATTCTCTCTCCTGGTCTCACCGAAGGGCCTGCCGTGGTAGGTACCTGCCCTCCCCCATCCAACATGATTGCTTTGCCTTTGCCTTTGCCCGTTTCGTTTATCTCAAGAGCACTCGGGACCAGAAGAGTCAGATTGTTATCCTTTCCCGAGCTATCGCTCGAATCTAAAAAAAAATAAAAAAAATATTAAATAAATAAAATGTATATATATATAATGTACATACAAAACAAAATAAAAAGAGCTTACCAACGGGCGGAATACACTGCTGAAAAACGGTATCCCACCAAGCATCAAACGAAGGTCGATCTGATCCAAGCAGAAGTGGTCCCTGATCATATCCCGCGTCTAGAACCGCAGCGGCTATATCTTCGTCACTAGCTCCATACCGCTGAGAAGAGGTAGGAAATGGGAGTGGCCCTGGAATAGCTTAGAAAAATCCTAATTGACGTGCCCAAAGACAAGGTGCATATAAAGTCAGACCAGGATTTGATGATCTCGAGGTTCTAGTTCGGTTCACCCCGTGGTGTAACCGACGTGTTGCACACACCGTCATCCACCATTCAATACCTTCATGGGGGGCAGCAGACAAGTAAGAAAGCGCCCAGGATGGTAGACATGAGTTACTCTTATTCCAAAAGAGAAACAGCTCATTGTGAGGGGATGGCACTAAAGTACGAAGAAATCTCACAACCACACCAACGGCCAAACTTGAAGAGCTGTAGCAAAGGTCTACACCAAGATGATATGAAACCCCCACTGATGAAACAGTAGCCAAATGAGGGAAGTAGATAAAAACCCACAGTTGTAACAACCACAAGCCACCCCGAGGTTTTACAAATGGTCTGCCCTCAACCGTAAGAGCTAGACGGTGGAAGGTTGAAGCTAACAACGTGGTGCCAAGAGCTAAACGACGGCCTGAAGCCAAAGCCTTAGCAATAATCAATATTTCAGCGGTAGGCCTAAGACCCAACGGCTCAAAAATGTAATTGCTAAGCATCATCCACAGGAAATGCACATGATCCTCATCATCCAACTCCGCTTTATCCAATTTCTTCTTAATTATTTTGGCATACGTCCCAGCCTCTTTAGATAAGATGGCTTGCACTCCAGGGAATGCGTGTGTATATACACAACTTGGGACTTCCTCTCCAATAATAGGCAACCCCGTCAAAGCAACCACATCACGTAAAGTGATAGACATCGGACCCAGCGGGAGAATCAATGAGTTGCACGTCGGTGACCAATAATTCAAAACTCCTTCAAGCACATTCACACAAGGAGTAATTTCATGACGCGTCAAACGAACGAAATCCCTGATGCCAACCTGGTCCCAAACACTTGCATACCTCAATTCTAAACGATCTACAAGGTCATTCCACCCAGTGTAACAACGAGGGAATACCAGACCTTTCTTATTCGTAGGGAATTGATAAGTTTCCCTATGAAGGGCTAATTCGGTAGCACTACTCATGGGATAAGGGGGCAAAGGCGAGTTATTCATAGCAACAGGGCTAATTGTAAAGACACTGTCCTGAAATCAAAAGTACAGACAAAATCAATCAAAGCCTATGGATGCTACCTTCAAATACATGATCATGAAATTACAAAAATTACCTCCTGCAAGCCAAGGGTTATGCCTAGGCGAGAATCAGCGCGAATGGTGTCAGAATATGAGTCCGCAGCTGTGACAGACAGATGCAAATTTCAGCAATACAATTCCATCTCCACGTAATAGCTCTAAAATTCTTATGTTTTATTCCAATTCAATTTATTTTCTCATAAAATGTGATTCTACACACACAAAAGCAAAAGAAAAATCAAAAAGAAAGAAATAAAGAAGAAAAATAGATTGCATACCCATGCTTGAGAGACTGAGAGATTGATTCTGAGTGTTCTTGAGCTTGGGGAAAAGAAAATGGCAGAAACAAAGATAACAAAAAAAAGGGAAAAAGAAGAGTTGTAGATTGATTAAGATAGAGAGTTCCAAGGAATTCAAATTCTAAAATCCTGCGGGATTCTTCTCTCTATTATCTAAAAAGAAAAAAAGTATTTAATAAAACTTCTTTTGTACATAAATTTTATTATTACTAATTCATTTATACACAAAAGAGGGGGGCAATTGTTGGCCCAAAAAATAAAATAATTATTTTTATGTATATAAAAAGCTTGGGTTATGTTTTTAGGATATAGTTTATATTTTCTAGAAAATAATACACGTGTAAGCTAACCTGCAACCCATGAGAGAGTCCGGCACCACGCGGGGCGTGTCCTCAATACTCAGGGCGTAAACAAGGCGTCCGGAGAAATCGAACGTCAGAAACTCAAATACGCAGCGCGTCCTTTACTTTACGCGGGGCGTACTTTATTACGCGGGACGTACTTGCCAATACGTCATGCGTAAGACGCATCCGCAGAGTATTCCAAGATCAGAAGCTCCAATACGCAGGGCGTACTCCTTCACGCGGGACGCGACACCAGAGACGCCACGCGTAGAAATCAACAAGAAACGCACAAGGCCCAGTATCCGCCAACACGCAGGGCGTGGTAGGACATACGCGGGGCGTATCGTCTCGTCCGGAAGCAGTCAACGGCAGTTGAGGAAGTTAAGTTAGTTGGTTAGAGTTAGTTGAGTTAGTTGGTGATGAAAAGACCAAAATACCCTAATACCTCTAACTAATTACCAAAACGCCACTTAAAAAAACTATAAATAGACCCCCTCCCCTTCATTAAAATCACACTCAAACACACAACAAAACCCCTCTCTAAAGGTCCCTTCCAATGCTCTCTTTCTAGTTTAGTTCTTAGCTCCTAAGTTCTTCAAGTTCTTCAAAGTTCTTTCTTTCGTTCTTCGTTTTTTCTTAGTTTTAATCCCTCATTTAGCTTCCTTTAGCTTCAATTCAAGTTCTAAAGCTTCTTTTCAAGTTTCTCAAATCAAATTAGTATTTTTAAGTCGTTACTCTGCTCAAGTTTTCAATTAGAATTCATTTTCCAAAGTAATTTTCCAGATTCGTCCAATCATTTTCAAAGCCCGTTTTCGTCCATTTAACGTCATTTTCTGCTTTCGATCCCTTCGACAAAGTTGTTCCTGACATTCTGAATTTCAATTTAGCCTTTTGATTCACTCAATTCCGTGTCCAGAAACACCGTTTACAAATTAATCTTTGCACCCCAAATCATTTTAGACATTCTGTTTTCCAGATTTTTCCAGATTCGACCAGTCATTTTCAATCCTCAATTTCGTCTACTTATGATTCGTTTTAGCCTTCGATCCCTTATAGAAAGTTATTCCTGACTTCCCGAAGTTCAATTTACACTATTTACTTGCCCAATTCCGTATTCTTAAGCACTCCAACCAAGCTCCCCAAAGTCAATGTTTAAATCTGCCCCATTTGCCTACCAACGTTTAATCATTGCACAAAGCACATACCGTACGGGCCCGACCGGTTGCAGCTCTCCAAGAACTTCCAGCCGACACCAAAATTCAACATCAATCCGAGATAGCTATTGTGGCTCCGAGTTTGTTGTTGAATTCCAATTTAATTTAATTGCACTTCAATTCCTTGTATTTGATTTGTCCTTCCAATTCAATTGAATTAGCTATATGTTTAGTATAGAAGTTCTTCAATTGTAATTCATTTCCAATTTTATGCTTACCTCAAACACATGTATTCAAACCTTGATTTACATCAATAAAATACCGATTTTTCACCAAATCTCGTGTCGATTTCGCACTTTAAATTTCTTTATTTTCTCGTCTTCAATTTACCCGCATTAGCTTAAATAAAACAATTTATCTAGCAAAGTTTTTATAACGGCGCTAGAGACCCAAGAGGGACTTTTTCAATCCTTGCGTCCCTCGCCAATCGCTTCGTTTAAGATTTCAAGTTTTGGCGCGCAATTCCATAAACTTGACCGTCTTTAATAATTGAGAAGTAATCTTCTCTGGCACGCCCGCACCCTAACCACACGTGACAAGGTTGAAATTAGCATATTCGCAAAATATCGATAACAGATACATAATTTTGTTCAAAAATATGTTTTATTTACGATTGTTATAAGTAAAATCGAATGATTTTTTAAAAATCAAATTTTCGGTGTCGGGCATGTGAAGAATATGCCTCCACCACAGGTGGGGCGTATGAACATCACGGCCCACCATAGGTGGAGGCATATTAACAATATGCCTCCACCTATGGTGGGGCGTGATGTTCATACGCCCCACCTGTGGTGGAGGCATATTGTTCATATGCCTCCACCTATGGTGGGGCGTGATGTTCAGACGCCCCACCTGTGGTGGAGGCATATTCTTCACATGCCTACGTGAAATTTTTTTTTTCTAATTTTTACATTTTAATTATTATTATTCTAAACAATTATAAATACTATAATTATTCTAACAAATTGTAAATATTATTTTGAGATTAATATTTATAAATTCGGTGAATTTTTTACTCTAATTCGTACAAAAGACAGTATATTTTTAATATTTTTTTCTTATTTCTTTCACATCCCAACATATGTTTGTGATTTGTTACTGATAAAATAACGCATGTGTGAAGTGTAGATGACAAGATTCATGACCGAGAAAATAGTTTGATGAATTATTTCTCAAATTGACCCAATTTATCAACGTTAGGGGTAAAATTGCTCTTGGCTTCCAACATTAGGGATACTTTTTTTTTCTAATTTTACATTTTAATTATTATTATTCTAAACAATTATAAAGACTATAATTATTCTAACAAATTGTAAATATTATTTGGAGATTAATATTTATAAATTCGATGAATTTTTTAAATTTTTTACTTTAATTCGTACAAAAGACAGTATATTTTTAATATTTTTTTCTTTTATTTTTTCACATCCCAACATATGTTTGTGATTTGTTACTGATAAAATAACGCATGTGTGAAGTGTAGATGACAAGATTCATGACCGAGAAAATAGTTTGATAAAATACTGGTAAAATTGCTCTTAGCTTCCAACATTAGGGATAAAATTGTACCATTTTAGACGTTAGGGGTAAAATTGCTCCTGACCCAAAACGTTAAGAGTATTTTTGCACCTTAACCCTAAAAACAATAAGTTCTAAACAATTCTAAATATTAAAAAATTACAACAAGTCAATCCGTCCGGTTCCATGGAATAATAATAATTAAAATATAAAATTGAAAAAATAAATTCACACGTGAGCATGTGAACAGTCTTTCTTAAATCTATCACACATCGATTCATTGAGGAATGGAACCGGACGAATTGGCTTGTTGTAATTTGTTAATATTTAGAATTCTTTAGAACTTATTGTTTTTAACACATGTTTGATACTTAATGTATATTATTTAATTATAATGTTAATAATTATAATATTTAAAATTTTTTAGAATAATTATAATATTTAGAATTGTTTAGAATAATAATAATTAAAATGTAAAATTGGAAAAAAAAATTCACATGTGGGAATGTGAACATCACGCCTCACATTATTTAATTATAATGTTAATAATTATAATTCAAATTATAATGTTAATAATTATAATATTTAGAATTTTTTAGAATAATTATAATTTCTTAGAATAATAATAATTAAAATTTAAAATTGAAAAAAAAAATACTACGTGGTGGGGCATGTGAACATCACGCCTCACCACGTGGTGGGGCATGTGAACATCACGCCTCACCACGTGGTGAGGCGTGATAGTCACATGCCTCACCACGTGGTGAGGCATGTGACAGCCACATGCCCGTGTTTCGTAGAGAGAAAAAAAAAATTCCAAAGACCAAAATTAATAAGGATAGTTTGGTCATTTCATGGGGCTAGGGGTGGGAAATTAGGGCTGGGTTTAACAACACCCTTTTGTTTTATCTTTTGGAGACTAACCAGGATCGAAAGGTAAAGTTGCTTATAACCATGGTTATTAAAACTGGACGGGTCAAAGAACCGATAAAAATAAAGGGTTTAGGATTCAACCGGGATTTAATGGGGTTGAACCGAGGTTCAAAAGATCTTATAAAAACTAATATTTTAAGTTTTATTTAACCTTTTAACATAATAAAATTAGAATACTAGAATAATAAGTCTATAATATATAAAAACATCAAGTTTAACACTACAATACTAAAACGATAATCAATATAGTAAAATACTAATTAATAGATAAATGACATTGTTGACTCGAATTTTATCATGATCAAATCAATATCTAAAATTAAAAGTTTATCTCTCGTTGTTTGCAAAGAGCGGATCAAATGAGTCTAAATTGATATTTTTCAAGTTGCCTCCAACGTTGTAATCTTCTTCTACATTGAACAAGATAAAAAATAATAATTATAATCTTCTTCTACATTGAACAAGATAAAAAATAATAATTATAAAATGATATCGGATAAAAGATTAAAGAAAAACAAAAATAGTAACAATAATCCTTTTAAGCAAAACCAACCATAATTATAAACCGAAACCTTTGAAATAGGTATAAGAAGAAGAAATTGTAAAGAAAATAATTGAAAAAGTTAAAGAGATATGGGCAATAGCAAAATAATTAGTCTCGCAAGTTGCTATGGAAATCTTATAAGATGTATTTTAGTAGTTTAGTGTAATTTTGTTCTTTTGTAAGTCATTTATGTTAGATTATATATAATTAGAATTTTGATATGTTATTTACTTCCATAACACTTAACTATAAATAAAAGGGTTTTAATATTTACAGCCCTGAGGGCCGTAAATAAAAACTCCAAATCCGTATTAGTGTTAATTTTATTTTCCAATACATAAAATTTGTTGATAGTTTAATGCTTAAATACTTAAATACATTTGTCATAATATATTATTATATTTTCAATACAAATAAATGTTTATTTTAGAATTAAAATTCTCTTTTTTTATTAAAAAATAAATATATATAGATACTTAAATGCTTATATACATCCATAGGATTGTATATATCATTTGTCTAAATAAATAGTCTATGTTCAACCATTAAATTTATTTTGATGTTTCAGCTACTCCTTCAAAACGACCGTCGACGGTCTCAAAATAAAAAATTCGAAGAGTTAATGATATTGTAAGGAACTTTAATTCGTGAAAAATTTCGCTTTGAGATCATTTAGATGTTGTTTAGTTAGGAGGAAGATGGTGAATCTTTAAAGAGAGAAAGCTCTAAAAAGAATGTGACTTTGAAAAATAAAAAAAGTGATTTCATCGTTAATATTGTTCTGAACAACTTTAATTCTTGAACAATTTCATTTTGAGGTTCTTAACGGTAATTTTGAGGAGTTAGTTAAAGTTGAATGACCATAGATGTTAAAAAATGTAAAATTAAATGATCCTACCGTTAAGAATTGAATTTCAGTGGTCACACTGTTAAAATGGGTAAAGTTCAGTGTTTATGGATATAATTTTCCCCACGACTTGAAGACGATAATTGCCCGATCTACCTTTTACCATTTACAATGACCCATGACTACTTCAAAATGGAGAAATCGAAAAACTAAAGCTGCTTAGAATCACTTTCTCGTTAAACAGTCATTTTCCAAATCGCCATTCTCACAGTTTTTTCTCTCTAAACAATTATTTTCTCTATCTTTACAAAACACCTAAATGACTTTAAAACTTAAAAATTTAAAAATTTAAGTTGCTTAAAATATCATTTTCATACAATCTACAACGAAAAATTACCTGTTGTTGGAGTCGTTATCATGGTCAACGGTACAATTGATCATATGTTAGTAAAGTGCAAAGTTATGGGATTATAATGTTTGGCTTTAAAGTTCTGTGATCATAATGAAAGTAGAAATAACTTTGAGGGGTCATGAATGTAAATTTACCCTATAAAAAAGGTACACAGTCATTTCTTAGCTTGCGAACAAACCAGCTATAAAATAATTAATGTCAAGGGAATTAATTCAATTGAGTTCTCCTATGATCTTGAATTCCTTAATTTATGTTATTTTTTAAAGGTGGCATTTGAATTCTATAATTCTATTGATTTCCAAATCAATAGAGTTGACAAAAATAGATTTAAATTAAATTCCTCCAAATCCATTGAAAATTTATAAATAAAGAGTTTATGTTTCTCAATTACATTAGCAAAATAAGGTAAACCTGCACCAGGAAAGCAGTGTCCCGACAGCTCTAAATACGGCACAAAACGCTATAAACGTAACAAAATAGAGCCGAAAACTTAACAATTGAAACATATTTCAGGCATGCATGCAATTTATGAATTAGAAATCGATTGATAGAAAACATTCTCTGGATTTGCCTACTCACTACCTTTAACACTTCAATTCAGTAAATATAAACAGAGAAGGAACCAGTTGTACCTTTATTTCTTGCAAACATGATGGGAGCTCACTGTTCTCCCATTCATCATGCCAGCAAAAGAACTCAAACAAAAGGTTCCTTAAGCATGCACACACCACAGTAAAAATATTCTTTTGTCGCCTTAAACAACGTGATTCAGATATCCTTCAGTTTTGGCACCTTTTGTCCCCTGATTATTAGCTTCTCCACTTTTAGCTGAAGCACTAAATGAAGATGGGAAAAATATGGTTTTCCCTTGAACTTTATTGAAAAAACTATATAACAGTTTACAGGGAAAAAAACCTTGTTACAAATCAATTTGGGTCCTAAATGTAGTATCCCCTCGAAAATTTTGAGGGACCCCAGTTCTTATGTATATGTACAGCACCGACCTAAGCCGAAGTGTTTTTACGATTGAGGCCCTCCCAGCTTATTCCTATAAAGTTACATCAGTCATCTATACTGTAGAACGAGTACAATTAGACCCCGAAACTATATTTTAATGACCAAATATCCCTCGAAGCATACTACTCAATGTTACAGCTTCTTTTTGACTCTCTCCTGTCAACCAAACCTTAAAATCTGGAGGAAAATAGTTATCATCGTACCAACGCTTCAAGGCCCTCACACAGAATGGACCCTGTACATTTCCCTGGGGATCCATATAATTCCATATATAGCTTTCCAGGTCATGATCAAGGATCTCCACATCGCTGCTTGAATCTTCCGATTTCTCTTCATCTTCATCGTCACTTAAATCAATCACCATCACATCCATCACACTTTTAGGTTGCAGTTGCACATTATGACCATGCCTACCCTTGTTCTCAGCACTAACATCTGGCGGTTGTTTCTGTTCATTAAAAAGTACAGAACGCTGACAATCTGCATTTTATTAAAACAAAAAAAGAGGTCAGTGAGCAATAAGAATGAAGTAATTGTCATCTTATTGAAGGGTAACTGAAATACAAAGCAACAAGTTTATGGCTAGGTCTTTTGCAGAAAACAATGGATTTTCAGCAAAAATAAATAAATACAGGTACCTTAGATTCGAAATGACGCATATTCATTAAGGCATTGTTTGGAAGAAAGCATTTGACACAAATTAATTCAGTTGAATTCCTATATAATTTACAATTCTCTCAAATTAACTTATTTCTAAAGAAAATAGTTGAATTCTTTGCATAGTATCCTTGTTCTCAGTGCTAGTATCTACTGGTTGTTTTTGTTCTTACAAAATAACAGAACCCCAAAAATCTGTATTAATCTCATGAGATGTCAGTGTAAAAATGAAAAATTGCCATCTTCTTGAAGGATAACTGAAATACAAAGCAACAAGTTTAAGGCTAGGCCTTTTGCAGATAAAAGCAATGGATTTTCAGCAAAAATAATATAGGTATCTTAAATATGAACTGACACGCATAATCTTTTAGGCACTGTTTGGAAGAAAGAATTGAATTCAGCTGAATTCATAAATAATTTACTATCCTCTCCAAACTAATTTTCTAAAAAATAATAATTGAATTCTTTGTATAGTACCCTTGTTCTCAATGCTCACATATGTTGGTTGTTTTTGTTCTTCTAAAATAACAGAATGCTGAAGATCTGCATGGAATTTATGAGATATCAGTCGGCAATAAGAATGAAGGAATTGTCATCTTATTCGAAGGTAACTGAGATACTAAGCAACAAGTTTACGGCTAGGTCTTCTGCGTTTAAAAGTAATGGACTTTCAGCAAAAATAATACAGGTACCTCAAATTCAAAATGGCACACACACCCATTCATCCCTTGTTTGGAACAACAAATTCCATACAAGAAAAGAATTGAATTTTCTAAAATTCAATTCAATTCATGTACCATATCATTTCTTATATTTGGAAAACATTTTGAATATTAAAGAATTCAAGTACAAATTTAGCAAATATGTCCTTCACAAACTACTCTACTCTCAATTGAACACAAAATCAGTCATCTTTCTAGTTTCCAGTTCTCACATCACAAACTACTCGTAAATATGAGAGAATTCAATTGTTTTGCTAACATGAAAATTGGGAAAAAAGAAAACTCTATTGAATTGAATTCCACCCCCAAAATGAGGTATCTAAACACTTTGTAAGGCATTGCTTTGGAAAGAAAGCATTTGACAGAAAGGAATTCAGTTTAATTCCTACACAATTTACAATTATTTCCAATTAAGTTGTTTCCTAAAGAAAATTGTTGAATTCTTTTACCTTTATTCTCGGTGATAATATTTGTTGGTTGTTTATGTTCCTCTTCTAAAAAAAGAGAATGCTGAAAATCTGCATTAAAATCATGAGATGTCAGTCAGGTACAAAAATGAAGGAATTGTCATCTTATTGAAGGGTAACTGAAATAAGCAACTAGTTTACTGCTAGGCCTTTTGCAGATAACAGCAATGGATTTTCTGCAAAAATGACGCAGGTACCTTAAATTCAAAACGACATGCATATTCATTAAGGCATTGTTTGGGAAAGCATTTGAACAGAACGAATTCAGTTTAATTTCTTTATAATCAACAACTATCTCCAATTAACTTGTTTTCTAAAGAAAATAATTGAATTATTTTACCCTTGTTCACAGTGATAACATCTGTTAGTTGTTTTTGTTCTCCTTCTAAAACAATAGAATGCTGAAAATCTGCATTTAAACCATGAGATGTCAATCAGCAATAAGAATGAAGGAATAGTCATCTTATTGAAGGATAACTGAAATACGAAGCAACAACTTTGTCATGGAACCGATTGAACTAAAAGCTCGAACTGATAGTTAAGGCCCAATCATATATTTATCTCTGACAATAACAAAAATATTTTTGTTGACAAGTATGTAGAATTTAATAATTTAACAAAAACAAAAACAAAAGGAAAGCAGACAAACTTTCAAATTGAAAAATCGTAGAGAAAAACATAGAAAGAAAGATGCATAATGGGAAACAAACGGAAAGAAGAAGCCGTAAAATACCAGAGAAACAAAAAGGCATACAAGGACAGAACTTGAAGTTGGAGATTATTTATAAGTAGCTATTAGTCAACTTAGGATTTACTATTTAATTGATCACTTGGAACTATTGTTGCTTACTCGTTAGAGCCTAATTGTTTTCACCTGAAGGTAATGTTACAAGAGCATCCAAGTCAAATTAGAACTACAATTTTTTATCGATTTAGTTTCCTTATTTTATAGTTTTTTCTTATTTAGTTAAGTATTTCAATTAATTGAGAATAGTTTCAAGTTGTCCTACTTCATTTGGGACCCTTATTTGGTAAAAATAAATATCACCATGCCACATGTCTTAATTGTAAAAGAAAAATAATACTTGTTGATTTAATCTAACCATAGAATTATTTTAAATGTTCCTATTAGGTCCCAAATTCAAATGCCTCACTACATACATAATATAATACCTCATTGCATTTGGTTTTAAAAAATAAAAAAATTATTGAGAGCATTTTAGACACAAACAAAAGATTTCATCTTTCAAGGGGTAGGGATAGCCGCACATAAGAAATAGAAACGTTATACTAAATTCACACCTGCAGAATCCAAAGCAAAAGGTACCGAAGCTGATTGAGTTTCTTTGCCTGCTACACCCTGCTTAGAGATCTTCCAACCTCCATTGATATTCAGGGTTGATTTTGGGGATGCAAGATCTTGCTTTTCTATACTATCTGGAAATTGCTGCACAGCACCTTCAACTTCTATTTCTTCAGCAATAACATTTGGAACCTCACGCAAAAGGCGTGCCTGTTCATCTGGAGTCTGCAGCAGTTGCATTCTCTCAAGGTACCCAGACAGCGTAAATCAAGCATGTTAAGGATTCCAAAAAACACTTAGTAAAGCAGACCAAACAATTTGAAATCAGATACAAAGATCTAAGATTGCATTTTCGAGTAGACTGAGTTCTTTAAACTAAGAGGATAGTTAGCATTGCATAGCTCCTATGAGCAGTTATTAGCTGTTTACTTAGGTTGTAACAGACTATTTTCCTAGAATAATTACTGCTAAAACTACTCGTAGATAATATTACTATTACTTAATCTCTAGTTATGAAGCATCATGCATCTCTGGCACCCTATTCCAGTTCCTTGATACTTAAAAGACTTTCAGGAACAATAATAGATATCTTAACTCACAAATGAGGTGGTTATATGTGCAGGTAAGTTGCAGCACATTGACAATAGCAAATATGAGTTTCCACAAATGTTATTGAGAGTAGTACTACCAACCACAGCGTGATTAATGAATGAACTAGTGTCACATTCAGCTGCAAACTGAACTACCTAAAGTCTAGAACACTGCTAGATACATTGTTTCTAACCTATAGTACAACAAACCCCTTGGTACTTGTTGTGACCACATGCAAATATTTGCTATATCATGAAACAAAATGTATAAGAGATACCATAATTAAGGGAATGATTTTTTATGTTATATCTTTTATTCAAATCATTAAGGATATTCTCTACGCCATCCTTTTTCATTTGCTCGATCAATTTGTTTTTGTAACAAAGCAAGTTCCTTTGCCAACCACTGCATAAATTCCATAACGTCAATTATAAATTGATGAATAAATGTGAAAATGCAATTGATATCATAAAAAGCATTTTAACATTATCCGGTTATAAAAAAACATAAATGTGAAATGTAATTGGTTTGATTTATTAAAAAGCATTTTAACATGATATTGTTGTTACAAAAAGCATAAATGCGAAAATTCAATCAGTTGATAAAGAAACAAGACACGGTTAAGTTTTCTTTAAAATAAACACCTACATGATTTGTTATATCTTGGTGCAAGGCTTCAACCTTCTTTTCTAGCTCCACCTATTAAGGTTAAAGATCTTTATTAGTAAGCATCAATTAAGAGCCCATAAGAAGAAAGAGCTTAAGCTATCAAAACTAAAGAATAAATTATAAATGATATAAGTAACAAATAACTGTGTTAAAAATTAGAATGTTCTTAGACTAAAAATCAAAATTACAATGCATCAACTCGAATAAAGTGTACATGATCAAGAAATTTTGTTTGTTTTAGTTTTCAAATATGGGGATCCTGAAAGAGAAGGGATTCAAAATCAATATTCATTGGGAAGAGGCTTCATTTCTGAGAAAGAAAAGGAAGACATTGAGGTAATATAATTACTTCATTGCTTTACACTATTTGATCTTTAGTAAGTATCTAATTTGCTAGAAAATTTTGGTGCTTAGATTCTACTGAAATATTTTATACAATCTTCTGCATGCATTCAATTTACACCAAAGAAACTTCTCTTAAATGATAGAATTTGGAAAGGAAAAGTGCTTCTAAGGATAAGCCTTTTTTTTTTGCATGGTCAGCAGCAGTATTTAAAACCTTAAACTAATAAACTGTTGCGAAAAGGAAGCCTTGTAAAGTTAATTCTCCAAATTGGTCTACTATTTATATTAAGCATTCTGGATTTTTACAGTATGATGATGTTGGACATTTCAAATTGTCTTTTCAGGCCTAAAGGAAAACTAGAAAAAATTTGCCAAAATACTTTAGAGGTTTTTCTTGGGGTTTGTCGGATATTAATATGAAGTAGACCTTTAAATACTAGCTTGAGCTTTTAGTTCAATTGGTTCCATGACATGGTATCGGAGCCTCTTTGATCAAGTGGTCAAGGGCTCGATTCCTGGCAACCTCATTCGAGGTGGCCCAGCCCAGCATTCATTCACAAATCCTGTAGTGAAATTGAGACTGCTCGACCTCAGAAGCTAATTCGCATGTAGGCAGCGCTATCTGTCGTACAGTTGACTCTAGCTATTCATTGAATTCACTTTATTACATTTTATATATATAGGCTTGCTCCCTCTCTTTTCCAAGAATTCATGCGCTTCCCTTTAACTTCATTATAATAGGGAAGTAGTCTCCCCTGTTAGTGCTAGGACTAAAGTGAGTATGTCCGCAGTTAGTATTTGATTCTCGTTAACTCTTTGGTCAAGGGCTGCAGCAGTACATCAAGTCCCGCTGTGTGTGAACCTCCTTCTTCTTCCTCGTGCAAGTGAGTTGTGTTTAGGTCAATCCACAGTTAGTTTCTCTAAGCGTTGGCCTTAGTAGGGAACTTTTTAGTTCTATGAGTGGTGGAGTAGTCAAGGTCGCAGGCAGACATGAAGATGAGTTATCTATTACCACTTTTTTATTTTATACCAAGTATTACTAACCTTATGGTAGTTCGGAAAGAAAGAATTGTTTCTTCTTTGACTATTCGTCGATTCTTTCCCCCTCTAAGTTAAACCTACCACGCTTCGCCCCTCTCCTTTCAGTCGATAGCAAATCAAGTTGAGCGGAATATTGTTAAGAGATAGGGAGGCAGAAAGAAAGAATCACATCGCTTTCTCACCAGCAGGTCACAGGATGGTAAGCATCGGGCCTGTGTTGTGCACGCTTCAAGCCCAATGGATATTCGCGTGTGGGGGTGTGTCAGATATTAATATGAAGTGGACCTTTAACTACCAGCTTGAGCTTTTAGTTCAATTGGTTCCATGACAGAGTTAAAAGGACAAGGTTAGAGATTAGAGTTAAACCAAATGAGTGTGAGCTTTATTTCCAAAAAGTCTTCTCCCAAAAGGATACCGTGCAAACATTTCCAAAATAATAATGCACTAGAAGGATCCTGATTAAAAAAAATATCAAATGCCCAGATTGACAACCACAGAAGAATATAAGCGTCTAAACTTGGCATCAGATCACGATGATAGCAAATTTGGTCCTTCAAGAATCACCTCACCTCTGGTAAACAAAGTCCCTAACCAAGTGAAGCACATACTAAAGATGGGCAGCAGGCATTCAAAAGAACTTAAAGACATAAACCTAGAGGTCAAGCATCCAATCTCAAAGTGGCAGCAATTTCAGGAGGATAAACCTATAGTACACAATAAATAAGATCCTCCTATAGTTTATAGACCTTTCTCTTCCCAGACATGAGCTTTTTCATATTTAGGAAATATAGGACAAGATATGACCATACATCAACATTCTTTGACACAAAGATGTCACCAACACAAACTGGATGGATATAATGAAAACATTAGGCAAGACCAGAAGAAACTTACAACTGTCAGCTTTTTAAGTAAATCATTTCTCATTCTCTGATGCAAATCATTGCACTCCTCCTGCAACCAACAGAACAATGCCAAAGAAAGCCATGAAATCATTACATGCACAGAAACCTGAATTTGTACAAATACATGTCAATCTGAATTGCAACAGCAAATGAAAATACAAAACTGTTATCCGTTATGAAGAAGCAGCTGCTCTAAATAACTAAGCCTAACACTGAAATTAGACCATGCGGTATCAAAATAATCAGATTAAAAGAAAGTGAGAATAAAAGGTATCAACTGTGTGTGCATGTTTTTCATAAATTTTAGTGAGAAGTTTGGTATTCTGGATAGAGAATATATTTGGCATTGAGAATTTAGTATTGAGACATTGCTTCGCGAATGGGGAAGTCCAAAAACAGAAACTAGAATGGTGTGGAAACAATCATTGCATGCGAGAACAAGCTCAGGATCTCCAAGGCTCTCCATTATTCTTGCATGTAACGGATGGCATGTAATATTGTTGATATAATACTAGCATCAGCTGATTAAGAAGATAAAACATTGATTCCATCATTAGATGATCTTTAAGGACCGCTAGGTGTTTATTAGTTCGTAAGTTCAACGGTTGCTAAATAACCGGAGCAATACTTGATAACAAAAAAGAAAAGGTAAAAACCAGACCTGATAGTTCAATACAGCTTTGCATAATAAAAGCACAAAAAACTATGTGCAACCATATTAAAAAAATAAAAATAAAAAATAGCAAAAATCCACTCATTACCTCAGAGAAGTTATCCTCTGAAAGGATGGAGATATGGACATCTTTCATAATATTTGAAACTCGAAGAACAATTTCTGTATCGGACCCAGTGATCTTCTTTAAACCTGAAGAAGAAGAAAAACAATTTCCTCGCTTTTCAATCTCTGGAAAAGTCCAATTATTTAGCCTCACTTATACAAAAAAACAGTGTTTCATTCAATGAAAAGCATTATCATCAGCAAACAATAAACATGAACGAACAATAAAATTAGCAAAACAGTGGTAAAATAGGATTAGCAAGACACTGGAAAATTATATAATAAAAAAAAAGAAACGGATAAACAATATGACTAACACCCTCTCCTCACTTCCCATTTCCGCACAGAAAAAACAAAGGTTCAAAAATTAAAAAGAGAATAAGAAGAAATAAATAAAAAGTCAGGTATCATATAAAACGATATTCTGCAAAGTATGTCAACACAAAATTAGCTCAATATAAAAGTTCTATGCAATCAACGTGCGTAGAAAACACAATATATTATAATTTCTTCTTTCAAGCTACAAGCAAAAGACAGCAATAAGATTGGTTCAGCTAACATGCAGGTGCACAGCGAAAGCAAAAAGAAAGGACATAGTAGTTACCACGAGTAAAAGAAACTCCAAACAAGAGAAAAATCAAACCCATTTGAAACAACGGATTTACATGAGTAAAATTGGTCAAAATTTAAAGATTCAAAGCCAAAAACAACTACTTGTTGACATGAAAATGCTCAAACAAGAAGACTTTCAAACACTACAAAGATACATGACTTGATAAGAGCCAATATAAAGACCACAACCTAGATTTTCTTTCCATAGAATTGGTTGTACCATGATTTATGAACCTCCATGAAGTTTCACCAATAGCAGAAAGCAGATATCAAGAAACATGCTTAACAATTTCAACTTCAAATTGTAAAGTAAAAAAAAAAAAAAAAGACAAAAAAGACATTCAAGAGATAGAGGCAGCCATTATCTCCCTTGAAGTCTGTGGTGAATGCGATTCTCATTGTACTTCCCCATAATAAAATGATACTCGGAATGAGAAGTATGAAATTTCAAAATCGGTCTACTTTAAAACTGAAACATGTTTTTTGCTACATTGGAAGTATCAATCCACGAAAAACAATAATATAAAGAAGTGATTATAGTTCATGTTCGGATGTGGAAACCACTAGTACCAAAGAAAATGACACTTTCTTAATGCATATTTATAAATAGGAAACAGCTAACAGGTAAATACCTAGAACTTGCACAAGCATGTGAGAGTTTTTTTGTAGGTAGTCATAAGGGTCAGATTTGACTCTTACAATACTTCCTACCAACTTGTCTTCAGATGTTTCTGAATCGTGGACAAGCTCCTGAACTAAACTCTTTTTCAAATAGATGAGTTTAATGTTATCAGGAATAATGGCGGCAAATTCACTTTTTGGAGCTTTCAACACCTTCTCACTAGGCTTTCTTTTCAAAGTAAACTTCTTCTGACTTTCACATGCACCATCTTCGTCAGAACTAAAAAGAAAATCATCATCTGAATCCACTTGATTTGCTACAAAATGAGCGTCTAGCATGTCATAGATTTTGTTTCGGGCAATATTTTTCCTTCCAAAAAGAGAAAGAAGCCACTCATCACAAAGAATTCTCTTTTTTCTGTCTGGGTGAAGAAGCTTCTGATCATTGACATATTTATTCACAATGTCAGCAACATCATATTGAGAAATCTGTTTACTTGTATCTATACCAACTTGTTCAAGAAACTCAATTAGTGGTCTAGAACCCCACCCAACATACTGCATTTTCTTTGTTTTTGCCTTTCTTTTCACACCTACATGAACAGGTGGTTGCCCTGTGTGTTCTTCCACCCAAACAATTTGCTCACTGTCGTCCATTTAATGAAAATAGTACAAGTAGCAACTCAAATAAAATGACCCTTGACTTTGTTACAGTAAAATATAGTGAACTTCAGCCCAGACCACTCCACTTTGTCCGCTGATAGTACTAAAACACGCACCCTGCATGAAGAGAGCTTTTTTAAGGCTAACAGCAATACAATCAACAAGCAAATAAATTCAAGCTGAGAGAAGTCATTTACTGATAAATGCAGAACTAAATTCTAAAGTACTCCTTAAGTACATAGAAGCTTATAGAGAGTAACATATCAGTTACGCCATAGAGATGAATACCTCTTAGAGAAAAATAAACATTAAGTACGAGAACATCCCGCAAAAGCATACATGGCTCAAAAAACTAGCAACAAATAAAGAATAAAGGCAAGGAGATATCCATTAACACTAATGCAATTAATTTCAAACAGCGAACAACAGCCAAAATTGAAATTGCTATCAGTAATATTAGATATTATATTATTCCTCACTTATATGTATATTCAAAATACTTAGTTACCTATTATATAGGAATAGAGTTTCACTGTAATGTGACTTGTTCACTGTATATATCAGTTTCACATATCAATAATAATCAAGCACTTACACAAAACCTTGTCGGCCTTTGTTTTTTGTTTGAGAGTTTGGAGGTTAACATAGTTAAAAGAAGGAGGTAATGGAAAGGAAGGTGAAGAGAGGAAATGAAAGCTAAAAATTAAACTTGTTTGGGAGTTCATAGAATATAAATAAGGTTAAAATTTTAACTTCATTTGGCAAAGTTAAATTTACTCTACATAAGAAAGAAAAATTAATGAAATTCCAGTTACTACCATTAACTCCAAATTGGAAGGTTAGAGTGGAGGTTAACGTTAACTCCAAATTAATGAAATCCCAGTTACTACCATCGACTCCAAAAACAACTCCTAACAAACAGGGCCTTTATTTACCTCCATTAACTCCCTCCCAACCAAACAAGGGGCTTAGAGAGTAACAGCTAAGACAAAAACAACAACAAAAAAAATTAGGGGAAAATAACAAAAATGCTAACTATGTTCTTACTGCGAACAAAGAAGGGAATTACCTTGATAAAGTGATATCCAAAAATCGGCGGCGCGTCTAAAGCGGTGGAGGAGCTCAGAAACATGCACAGTAGGCCACGGGGACTGCCACTGCCACTGGCGGAGACAAAGAAGGGAATGACCTTGATAAAGCGCTATCCAATAATCGGCGGCGCGTCTAAAGCGGTGGAGGAGCTCAGAAACATGCACAGTAGGCCACCGGGACTGCCACTGCCAATGGCGGAAACAAAGAAGGGAAAGACCTTGATAAAGCGCTATCCAATAATCGGCGGCGCGTCTAAAGCGGTGGAGGAACTCAGAAACATGCACAGTAGGCCACCGGCACTGCCACTGCCAACGGCGGAGACCGGAGACGGATTAAAATTGATGGAATAGGTGGAGTAAGGACATAGCAAGTGAAAAGAATGGCGCAACAACAGAAAGAGGGGATGAATAATTACAGGGAGGTAAAATACAAAATCTCTGGTTGGGGTTTGTAACGTCGCTTGGAAAAGGCTAAAAACCAAGGCTTGATTCTTAATTTTCTAATCTTCTGATTTTTTTTTTTTAAATTCAAAACCTATTAAAGAATTCAATTTGCATCTGTTAACCTAAAAGTCAAGAGTTTCCATTTATTGATTTTAGAGATAAGGTCTAAAAATGCCTTTAGTTTTACAGTGATAAGTAATTTCTCCCTAACATCCAGAATAATATAATTTTACCCAATTTTACTCTTAATATTTAAATTTGGTCAATTTAAGAAATAATTCATCAAACTATCTTCTCGGTCATAAATCTTATCATCTACATTTCATATATGAGTCATTTTTATTACTCATTAGTAACGGATCATAAACATATGATTAGATATAAAAAAATATTAAAAAATATATTGTTTATTGTACGAGTTGGAGAAAAAAATTTCAAAAATTTTTACCGAATTTATAAATATTAATCTTCAATTCTATTATTAAATCACAGAAAATATGAATTTTTCTTTTTTTTTAAACGAACCGATATGCAATTGGTGTAGAATAAGGAACAAAATATATGTTTTTTATAATAAAATCTAAAATTGACTAAACTTGCTAACGTTATAGTAAAATTGCTTTTGGCTGCCAACCTTAGAGGTAAAATTGCATCATTTTAGATGTTAGAGGGAAAATTGCTTTTGTCTTTAAATCGTTATAGGTATTTTTACACCTTATCCCTTGATATTATAACCAATTATAAAGAGAAGTTTACAAAATTGATGCAATAGAGATGCACATTTATATTTTTAAGACTCATTTAGATATATGTACCAGACTCTTCCAATGCATTTTTCTAAAAACATCCTCAGAAACCCCATCTTCTTCAATCAACTCATCTTCTTCTTCAAACCCCTTATATTCTTCCTCGACATGTAATTTCTGAAGTATTATCGCAAAATTAGCATATAATTTAGGGGAAAGTACAAAAATAAACTTTGTGATTTGCGACATTTTCAAACATAAACTATGTGTTTTAAAGTTTGTAAACTGATATCTTGTGGTTTATTCCGTTAGCAAAGTCAGTCCAAAATGACTAACGGTATTAAAAAAAAAGTCAAATGGTAAGAGATATCTTGATATTTATATTTATTTATTTGATAAATTAACCTCCTTATTATCTACTTATCGCAAACAAACCTCCAAATAAAAACAAAATATCAAATTTACCATCTCCCCGATCTCTCACATCTCTTTAATTTATTTTTATTCTCTTTAAACACACGCACTCTCCCTCTCTATTTTCTTTGTCTACAAATACCTCTGAAAATATATTTTACACTCATGAAATTCTTAGATTGTCTACTGAAATCCCATTGACCATAAAATCCTTATAATTTGGGGTTTCAATGCTTTTATTCGCTCCTATTATACCTATTTAGATCGAAGATGGTCTTTGCTATATGCCTAAATTGTTCAATCGGAATAACACGGACTTGCTCAACATCTCACAAGGCATTGCTTCAAGGTGAGGATCTTGCTCAATACTTCCAATTTTGTAAGGAATTCGGGGTGTTTAATGCAATGGAAATTCCTCAGCTCCAAAAAATCCTAGAGGACGAAATTTGGAACCTTGAACGTATGCTTAACAATGGTGTTTCTGAAATAAAAGGTAGTGATCTTGGTGATGAAAATGAAAAGAAGAAGAATGTTGATCACATGGTTAAAGAGAAGATATTGATGATGAAGACGGTTATATCATAGAAATGGGAAGTTTTCTACAAAGATAATACGAATCATGATTATGAATTGGTGAAGATTGATGAACAAATAAATTATAGATGTCATTTTAGATAGGAAAAATAAAGAGAGTGAGTGTATTTAGAGAGAATGAAAATAAATTAAAGAGAGATGTGGGGGAAAGATGAGATGGTGAATTTGATATTTTATTTTTGTTTTGGGGTTGTTTGTGATGAGTAGACAATAGGGGAGTTAATTTATAAAATAAATAAATATAAAGATCAAAATAATTCTTTACCATTTGATTTTTGACTTTTTTTAAACACTGTTAGTCAGTTTGGACTGCATTTGCTAACGGAATGAACCACAAGGTGCCAGTTTATAAACTTTTAAACCATATAGCTTATGTTTGAAAATGGCTCAAACTGCAGGGTTTATTTTTGTACTTTCCCCTATAATTTAACCACAAAGATTATCGAAACAATCTAGTAAGCAATTTAAACTGAAGAAAAGCAAACAACATTAAAAAATGACCATATTGTAATTTTTGCAGTATTCATTAGAAATCTCTTCGATGCAAATTCAAAAGTAACAAAGCACAACGAAGAAAACATAAACTAATAGAATTGAAACTCGATTTTCATGTAATCTCAACAAAAAAGGCGAACTATTAATACTTCGCAAATTATCATTTTATTTCACAAATCACCAAACGCGAACATAAATTGTAATGTATGTGATATAGTTTCACAAATCATAAATTACGAACCAAAATTATAAAATGAGAACCAAAATATTTTGCATTTTATGATTTTTGTTCACATTTTATAATTTGCAAGACTATATTTGGTTCTTATTTTTTGGTTCGCATTTCTCATTTCATAAAATGCAAACCAAAATCATAAAATGAGAACCAAAATGGGTTGCATTTTATGATTTTAGTTCGTATTTTATGATTTGTGAAGCTATATTTGGTTCTCCATATAGGTATCAACTATTTTGAACTCAGTTTAAAAGTTTAGGATATGAACAAATTATAGTATGTATGCGTTCTTTAGAGCTATTAGAATCAGAATTCTAAGGATGCATCACTCGGTCATGTTGATGAGATGAACATCAATGGAAAGAAAGGCTTTAGTTCGACCGTGTTTATGAGGTGAACACCAATGGAACTTGCCATATTTTGAAGCTTGCTTTGAGTTTGGAATATGTGGTATGGACGTTTTATCCCTATCTTTTAGAGTAATTTACAATTTATTCTTGAGCTAATTATTATGCTTATTGTTTAATTTTGCGAATATTCTAATAAAATGACAAAAATAATAAAATATGCACTATTACTTGATTTGGTCGCTTTTAAATTCCTTTCACTACAACAAATGGGCACTTGTGCCATGGTTAAAATCGTGGCACAAGTTTAAAATTTCCGTGGCTACACTACATAGCCACAGAAATTCTTCTGTGGCACAAGTGATCGTGGCTAACTAGTTGCCACGGAAAAATAATGGTTGTGGCATAAATGAGTTCTTATGCCACGGGAACGTCCGTGGCTAATCACATCATTTTGCCACGGATAAACTCGTGGCAAGAATAAAATACATATGGCAAGTAATAGCAACCCGTGGCAATCAACCCAACATAGCCATGAGCAAAACCGTGGCAAAAGTAAAATAATTATGGCTAGAAATCTTGTTTAGCCACGAGCATAACCGTGGCAAAATAGAACCTCTAGCTAGAAATTTTGTTTAGCCACAAGAATAACTGTGACAAAAATAGATTCGTTGTGGTTGTAAAGATTTCCTAGCCACGAGCATCAACATGGCAAATATAATTTATTTTTAATTTATTATTATTATTATATAATCTTTTGAATGGATGAAGCTCATTAAAATCAATATGAAAGTGAACAAAGACTCAAATTTTAACCAATCTTCTCAAAAATAATATTTATTAATTAAACATGAATCTTTCTAGCTGTCATTCATCCAATAAAAATCCCAACACGAAAAAAAATCTATCAAAAGTATCCAATATAAATTTTTCCCCATCAGTACCATACAAATAATAATAGAAGAAATCATAAGAAAAAATGAGATTAGCAGCAAGCTTCCAAAGATTGGAGTTACCCCACTCGTAGTTGAAGAAACCAAATGGTTTAATTCACCAACTGTTACAAAATCAACAATCAAAGTTAAGACAATATTTATATATATATTAATATTACGAACGCAATTCAATAACTGCAGATGCCACCAAATCACTTACAGGCTGACTAGTTAAATTTAACCACAGATATTACACTAGATTAGAGTATATTTTAATTCCAAATAAATTAAAAGGTTAGCTACCTCAACAAAAATGACTCATATAAAATCCTACAAGTCAGCTACCTTAACTACAGAGTTTGTTTCCTCAACTAACAAAATCCTACGTACACTTTGTAATTTTAAAGTAAAAAACAACATGAACATGAACGACAACGATAACATAGAAATGCAAGGATAAACATTGATCCAAAGGCTCAAAAGCAGTCCTAAAGAGTAAGATGTAAACCTTGTCAATTGAGAAATACAAGAAGCCTCCTATTGAATGAGTAACATAAAAACCAAAGCTTGTTTCCACTATGCAAAGCCATGCTGGACCATATGTGGAGTCAAATTCCTGCAACATTACATGCACAAAAAAATGTACAAATCAAACTATGTATTCCGACATCTGGAACTATTTCTGTAAACAGAATTGGGTTACTAGTTCCATTACAGAATTGGGGCAAACTAGGCTTTTTAGTCAATAAATGTACCTAGAGAGTGTGTAAGAACCAGAGAAGAACCATGGAGCTAACATAGACCGGTGGAGTACAAGAACCAGAATCCTGAGGTGAGACCGAGGAAGAGCGCGAGAACCAAACGAGAACTGGCATGGAATTGCAACTACAGACCTAGATTGAACATTTAGAGCTCCATAACCACCACAAACTCTTTGAAATCCAATAAAATCAAACCGTATTAGAGAATTAATGTCATATGAAGAAAAAAAAAGAAATCATACCATGTTGTTTGAAATCATAAAAACAGTCTTGAGAGAAAGCTTGCTACTGCAGAAATTGAATAGATTCAAGACTACTTCTAGGTAAATCCATCACGAGAACATATTAGTCCCCTTCAACACTGAACCATCTAACATTGGGAATTCCAACTGCCAAAATTACAATATTAGCAATAAGCAGAATTGGATTTTGAAAAAAATGTAAGACAAAATGGACCACTGATTAAAAAAAAGAATCATTACTTCCTCCAGGGAGAATTCTATATTATTTTGACTCATACTACAAGTAGGGAAGCTTTGTCTTAATATTTTCCTGATCCAAAAAAGGATAAAATAAGAGCATAAATAATTTGATTCGACTTAATGAGCTAACACTGATTTGTAAAATATCATCCTCGTGCAACTAATCCTATAGCAACTAAAACTAATCTGTAGCAGCTGATTTGTTCAATAATATACCAGCTCAATTAAACGTAGTAGTAATCGAATTGAAACTCCCAGTACAATTGTGGACAATAAGAGTGAATAGAAACAAGTCAGTTTTCTTAACATTTGTATCAAATATAAATTATAGAAGATATAGATAAGCTCAACTAAATTGGAAGACTTACTAATCCACCTGTTGAAAGGCTTCCTACAAATAAAGGTAACACAGAATCCGATATCGCAGTTGAATCCCGAAGAAACACAGAATTCACTTTCATATTTTATAAGAACAGGTTCATGTCTTCAAGTGTACATTCCGAACTTCCCTCCTCGGCAGCGATAGTAGTATAAGTTTCTATTTCTGATAGTGTTGGCTGCATTTCCACCAGTTAGAATGGCACTCCCTTTCTGTTATTACCAATGTCAAATGAAACCTGCATCAAAATAATCAGATTAGACAAAAAGATTAAGCATTCAGTATATGCTAGCAAAACAAACCATACATCAAGAATCATCTCTGAAATTAAGTCTTTTGTGAAATAAGGAACTGCTCAAAAGTGAATGAAGATCAAACATGAAAAGTGCAGCAATGGTTTGAGAGTTGTTAGTCATAGTCTGAGAAATAATTTATGTTCAAACATGCTGAAAGTTGGTACATCATAAACGAATTGCAGAATAAGGCAAGTTGAAATTTAAAGAGGAGAGCAGCAAATTAAATATGTTCAAACATGCTGACAGTTGGAGAATAAGGCAAGTTAACGTTTAAAGAGCATAGCAGCAAATTTCCAATTGCAATAGTAATGGACTGACATTAGTTAGTCTGTTTCTAGAAGTACAAAAATATGCTGACAGTTGGTAAATCATATCCGAATTGCAGCAATAAGTTTCAGCAGGATTGATAATTGCAGCAGCAATTTTATAAAAGATAATTACGAAATAGAGTAGTAAAACCATGTGTATATGTGGTTGTTGTTTTTGAAAAGTTACACACATAAGCAAGTTAAATTTTCTTGATGAACAGAGCAATAAATCAGTTGTCTAGGAGTTCAAAATTAACTCTGTTGTGAAATCAGGAACTCCTAAAAAAGTGAATGAAGATAAAACATGAAAAAGTGCAGCAATTGTTTGATCATGCCAATTCATAATAAAAAAATTGATATATCAACATAGTGAGAAGCAGCCACGTGGATGAAGGAATAACAATGTCCTAGATGAATATGTAATACATATCAGATAGGACAAGTGATATGTGAAAAAGATAGTGATGAACACATTAGATAGTGATTGAATGATATAATGGTTAGCCATAATATATTGTGAACAAGCAGAAAGCTGCATAAGCTATGACCAAATGTTTTAGTAGATAACAAACAATGATGTTATGTGGTGATCATGTTAAATGACTTGCATAAGTATGATTTTGAAATTGAGCAAACAGAAACCACACCAATCAATTAAATAGAAACCACACCATCCCTTAACATAAACCAAAACTCACACCTATCACATTATCCCTTAACATAATTGCTCCTGCTTTTATTTCTTAGCTTTATTTCTAGTCACTAATGTACTAATTTAGTTTAAACGGTAGTCTAGAGAAATTTCAAGTTTGAATAGTATTGTAAAACGGACTTATTGAAGAAATACATCTTTAAAAGTACCTAATCAACTTGGAACAAATTAATCAGATTGACCTAACAAGACACTATTAAATGATTATATTCTAGCTAGTTGCTAAGAAAATCATATTATGCAACAACTTTACAATCATTTTTTTGCCTTAACAATATTGGCATTCTAACTCTTTTTTTTTAAAGTAGACTGCATTCTATTGTTAGCATATGAGTCTGTAGAAGTTAAATTAAGGCATGATTAAGTTATTTAATTAGCAAATTTAGTTTCCTTGAAAAGGACATGCATATTAACCAGTTGGAATTTGATATAGTTAAATGTTGGGTAACATCAACATTCTTAAGGCCACAATTGAAATTCCTGAGAAACTAGACGTGAACTTCTAGTGCACCCATATCTAGACCATCTATATGAAAATTGGAGGATGAATCAAATAAATGTAATAATTCAGTCCATACCTTAACTAGTGGTCTAAACTCCCTAGATTAAAGTTATTACTCTCTCCATAATTTCACCCTTTACGATATTACTACTAATTTTCACATATCCATTTTGGTGTAAAAACAACAAAAGAAAAATTATTATCAATAGAGTACTCCATAAAAAGTAATTTACCTGTAATGGATAGGGCACTGTCCAATGGTAGAGAAAATCAGCAGCAACGCGCGGGTGGAAGCAACAACGACGGAGAGGATAGCAAATAAAAGGGTAGTTCGGCCATCAGCCCTAAGGAGACCAACACAATGTTCTTCCAACCCCAACGATCCCAACAATGATAGAAACTGAACGCGAAGATGGACAGAACTAAGAAGAACAGAACTTCTGCGATTTGCTGGTGGGTTAGGGGCAGTTCGATGATCAACCTTGAAAAGGCGATTTTTGAAGCGTCAAATTTTAGAGCGGCAATTTTTGAAGCGTCAAATTTTAGAGCGGCAATTTTTTTAGGCTCCCAGCCCCTTTTAAGTATATGGAAAAAAAAAATCAAGAAACTAATATGTTAGAAACTGATATTTTAAATTTATAAAAAGAAAACGAAATGTAGCATTTTTTGCAAATTAAATTTTGGCATAATACCCATTTGGCACCCTAAACTAAGGCTTCAAAGACAATCAAGATCTTAAACTATTAAAATCATCAATCAAGTCCTTGAACTAACCAAAAATCATCAATTTAGTCTCTATTTTAAACAAAAACCATCAATTAAGGCCTCATCGAAAATAATTTGGTTGAACAGTTTTAGACTCTTTTCCCCAAACTCGTTTTGAACTAATACAGAAATTATTAGAGTCTATATTAAATGTTGCAATTTTTTATTTTAGGATAGAATTAATAGAGATTTAATTGATGATTTTTGCTTAGTTCAAGGATCCAATTGATGATTTTAATTGTTTAAAGTCTTAATTGATTTTGAAACTTTAGTTTAGAAACCAAATGAGTGTAATGACTTAAATTTTTATTTCCCACCACTGAGTTTTTTTTCTATTAGGAATTAATTATGTTCAAATAAGCTTCCATAAAAATAAAAGATTACTTAAAAAGTAAAAGATCGAATATAACTAATTTTCTTGCCACGAAATAAATTAGTCGTGGCGTGAGTAATTTTATGCCACGAGTAACTTTTTTCCGTGGCATAGATAGATTTAGCCACAAAAAAAAATTTATCGTGGCAAAATTCGTGGCATAAGTGTATGTTTGCCACGAAAAAAAATTACCCGTGGCATAAATATATGAGGTAATCATAAGTCTGCAATGGAATTTATATTTCCCGTGGCTAAGTGAAAATATGCCACGGATTTTGAATTCTCGTGGCATGATTCGTGGTACAAGTGATGATTTGTTGTAGTGTTTTATTTATCATTCAGGTTCAACGATCGTGGTTTACAGTCCATATAAGTGCACGAGGAAATGAAATAACACACAACATGTGAAAAGAAGAAAGAATAGCCCTACAACACCCCACACGACTTGTCACCTGGTCAACACGGCATGTGGGTCAAAAAGGCTGAATTCGGCGAGCTGTCAGTCAACTGTCCCCTTTGGCCTCGAAGTTAACATGGCATGTCACATGATCAACACGTTGTGTAAATCAACTTCCCAACAAATAGAAACACCTCAACATCCCACATGACGTGTCACCTAACCCGCGCGTTGCGTGAGCTAATTTTCCAAAAGACTAAATAATGCAATATTCACCCGGTCAATGTCCAATTTGGCCCTAGTCAGTCAACTTGGTCAACATGGCATGTCACCTGGTCAACACGGCGTATGACCTTATTTTTTTGTGTTTTCTTGTGTGAAAAAATGTAAGAAAAAGTGTATTTATGATTATACCCCGAGACAGATTTTGGTATAAATATGGATGATTGGCATCCAATTAGGCATTCAGTTTTTATGTAATAAAGCACATTACACCTTGAGAGCTTATTGTAATTATTTCATTCCCCCGATGAAGTTACATTTTATCCTCGTTCCCCAAGCTCGAGATTTCCAACTCCAAATTCGAAGCGACGGTCTTGAGTTTGGTTAGCTAATTCTAAGGGTTGATTCTTCTTCCCTTTTACCTTGTTAACTAGTTTGTACTCTTCCTATATGCTAGATTCGGTTGTATTCTGATTTACACTTTTCACAGTTATAATATACGATTCATAGTTTTCAGTCACTTGGTGGCCTTTACAGCCGGTCCCAAGCCCGGACAAAGGAGGAGGGTTGCGGTAGGTTTGTGGCGGCCAGCGTAAAACTTAGCCACATCTTGTGACATAAACCATACTATAAATATCGTTGGGGCGTTCCCTACTCAGCGACGCGCTGCACTTCCTAGACCCGGGTGTAGTGATAAATGTGCAAGGGTTGCTAGGTCGTCGCCCGTTAGAGTTACTACACTTGGATCTCTTCGGTCCAGTCCAGCCGCTGAGTCTGGGTGGAAGACGATTTTCCTTGGTCATTGTAGATGACTTCTCTCGGTATACGTGGGTCATCTTGCTGACCAGCAAGGATGAAACCTTTGAGACATTTTCAAATTTGGTTAGAAAAATTGAAAATGAAAAAGACCTAAAATTAGCTCACATCCGTAGTGATAATGGTGGAGAATTCAAAAACCAAAAGTTTGTTGAATTCTGTGAAGCCAGCGGCATTGACCACAATTTTTCTGCTCCTAGAACACCTCATCAAAATGGGGTTGTAGAAAAGAAGAACAGAACTCTGGTTGAAATAGCCAGGACAATGCTGGATGAGCATAGGCTTCCAAAGTATTTTTGGGGAGAGGCTGTGAACACAGCATGCTATATTCTTAATAGGGCTCTAGTTAGACCTATATTAAAGAAAACCCCCAATGAACTTTGGAAAGGACGAAAGCCCAATATTGGATACTTTCGTGCCTTTGGCTGTAGATGTTTTATTTTAAATACCAAAGATAGCTTAGCAAAGTTTGATTCAAAAGCTGATGAGGCTATCTTTTTGGGCTACTCAACAAACAGCAAAGCATACAGAGTTTTTAATAAGCGAACTCAAGTTTTAGAAGAGTCAGTACATGTAGAGTTCGACGAAACTAACCCTGCAGGTAGATACCAGCCGCTGACCGAAGATGATCCACACTCAGTAACCGCTGACCAAGATCCAGCTACTGAGTCATTCACGAAAAGGCTGACCAAGAGTAAGAGTGAACCTAAGATTACTTTTACTGACCCATCTACTTCTGCAGAGATTGTTGAAACACAGACAGCACAAGACATGAATCTACCTAAAGAGATAAGGATCCCAAGAGGGCACTCAGAAAGTGCAATCCTTGATTCTGCTGGGAATACCCTGATGACGAGGAATCAACTCAGGAAGTACCTCAGCAATGTTGCTTTCGTCTCAGTTCAAGAACCGAAGAATTTCGCTGAAGCTGAGTACGATGAATTCTGGATGAACGCAATGCAAGAGGAGCTCGATCAATTCAGAAGAAACGATGTATGGGAGCTAGTGCCTCATCCAAAGAGTCAAAAGACCATTGGAACAAGATGGGTCTTCAGGAACAAGATGGATGAACAAGGAAATGTAGTCAGGAACAAAGCAAGGCTTGTAGCTCAGGGCTACAGTCAGCAAGAAGGTATTGACTACGGTGAGACCGTTGCCCTAGTGGCAAGGCTAGAGGCAATTAGGATTCTATGTGCATATGCATCTTACATGAACTTTAAATTATTCTAAATGGATGTCAAAAGTGCATTTCTTAATGGAGTTATAAACGAGGAGGTTTATGTTAATCAACCTCCAGGTTTTGAGGATCATAAATTCCCTAACCACGTTTATAAACTCAAAAAGGCTCTGTACGGCCTCAAGCAAGCACCACGTGCTTGGTATGAGAGGCTGACCAGTTTCCTGCTGACTAGAAATTACGTCAGGGGTAAAGCTGATACAACCTTATTCATTAAGAGAAAGGGTAAAGATACCCTGCTGGCCCAAATTTATGTTGATGATATAATATTTGGTGCAACTAACGAATCAATGTGCAAGGAGTTTAGCAAACAAATGCAGACTGAGTTTGAAATGTCCATGATGGGAGAACTCAACTTCTTCCTTGGTCTTCAAATTAAACAAGGAAAGAATGACATCTTCATCAGTCAAGCCAAATATGCCAAGGAGATATTAAAGAAATATGACTTGGAGAATTGCAAGCCAATATCCACTCCTATGGGCACTGACATTGTCCTCTGCGCTGACGAGAATGGTAAGTCAGTAGACAGCAAATTATATCGAGGTATGATAGGCTCTCTACTTTACTTAACAGCCAGTAGACCGGACATTCAGTTTTCAGTATGCTACTGTGCTAGATATCAATCTAACCCTAAGGAATCTCATTACATTGCTGTAAAAAGAATCCTTAGATATTTGCAAAGCTCAGTGAACGCAGGTTTATGGTATCCCAATACTCACGATTTCACACTTATTGGATACACTAACGCTGACTATAGACGGGATAAGCTGGAACGTAAAAGCACCTCTAGAGGATGTCACTTCTTAGGAAGCTGTCTTGTATCCTGGTTCAGCAAAAAGCAGGCGTCGGTAGCCTTGTCCGCCACTGAAGTTGAGTACATTGCTGTTGGTCATTGTGTTGCTCAAGTCCTGTGGATTAAGCAACAGCTCGAAGACTATGGTGTTCAAACAAAGACAATTGAAGTCAAATGTGACAACAAAAGTGCAATTGATCTTTCAAAGAACCCAATTCAACACAGCAGAATGAAGCATGTCAGCATCAGACATCACTTCATTAGAGACCATGTACTCAAAGGTGAGATCAAGCTGACCTTTGTCCCAACGGACGAACAGCTTGCGGATATCTTCACGAAGCCACTGGCTCGTGAGCAGTTCAGCATACTGAGAGAAGCTATTGGTATGTTTAATCCTCTTCAGTAAATTCCTGAACTAAATGAATATGCATGCTGAGTGAATTACTATGCTGAATGATTGTTTTTGCTGTGTACTCATTTAAACAGCAAATACTGAGTAAACTTGCACACTGAGTAAGTTAGTTTAAACTTAAACTTAGAAATCATCCCATTATGCAATACTGACCACTCAGAATATCAAACGATTAGTATTCTAAACGCTGAGTGTTATATCCGTTAGAATCATTGCAAAAGCACGCGTATAGCCACCTAGGATGACGTACGCGCCGAATGTGTCATAAATGCCAGGATTATTGTCGGTTCACAATCCCGAGGCAAAACTGACACATGGATTCGATAAGATCCATTTCTCACCTCTATAAATAATGGGTAATTCCCCATTTTTATTCTTTACGCTTATCGAATACTCTGACAAAGAAATTCTTTCTCTCTAAAAATCCCTCTAAGCCTTCCCATCCTCAACAATGACTAAGGTTTCCTACAACATCTCCGGTGCTGGCCACTCTAAGCCCAGCTCCGATGACACTTCCAGGCAAACCTCTGTGCCGGAACCTACCAAAGTAACCTCACCGAGCAAAGGACAAGCTGGCCAAACCTCTGGTCAGGGAAAGCCTGTAAAGGTCAGGACCTACTCCAAGGTCTTTGAGAACGTCCGCGAATGGAAAGTTGAGCCCTCAAAATGGGTATCAGAAAACTTCGTACAAAACGAACAACCCTTCTGCGAGTGGATTTCACAAAATGGCTGGACGGAGCTGTTTTCAGTTAGGGATGACACCTACCCTGACCTAGTAAGGGAGTTTTACCATAACCTCCGCGTTGCAAATGACAACACTGACTATCTGTGTACTGTGGTTAAAGAGAAAACCATCTTCATCAACCCTCTCTACTTAGGAAATCTTCTCAAATTAAAAACTGAGGGAGCAAGGCTGAGAAGATCTGGAGATCAGGATGACACTGGGTATGCACACAACTTCTGCAAACCTGAGGGCCACTCAGGAGAAGTCTCAGCTTCATCCATGGGTCAGCACCAGAAGATGGCTCATTACTTGCTGACCTACTTCATCTACCCGAAGATCAACTGCACTACATCAGCAATAAACTTCGAGCAATGCTTTATATGGCATATGCTGACGTACACACCGATCAATATGCCAGTCTTTCTTGTCGCTCACTTCCTACGCAGCTCTGGTACGCTGAGGCTAGGATCAATCATCACTAGAATCCTCATTGACCATAAAGTTGATCTCGAAGGTGAGGAGAAGACTCGAGGATCTGAGATAACAGCTGCCTCGCTGAGAGCATTAAAATTTGGACATCCTTTGAAGAAAGGTAAAGCTGCTGCTGCTGCTGGACAAGCTGAGGGAACTGCTGAGCCAAAGAAAGGGCGAAAGACTAAGGCCCCAGCTTCCCGCAAAAGAAAAACTGTTGAGACTCCTTCAAAAAATGTTGAGTCTCCAGCAAAAAGACAGAAGTCAGCTGGTAAGTCAGCTAAGAAACGAAACAGGCAAGGTGAGCCTGGAACTAAGGAAACTGCTGAGCAACCTCAGAAAAAGGAGAAGCCTTCTACACTGACTCCCCTCAACGCCATACCTACAGACTTTGTTGTACCGGGTGACTCTCACTTCACCCAGTGTCAAGGTACAATAGCTGAGTCCGAAGAACATGAGGTGCAACTGGATGATCATTTCATCTCACAAGTTGAGGAAGAACTTGATGGTGACAGTACCGAAGAAGAAGAAGAAGAAGAGGCCAGCGGTCAGGATGACGCTGAGGACTCTGAAGAGACAGCCAATGAACATGAGACTGAGCAGGCCAATGCTGGGTTTGCTGCTGGAGATGAGCAAGTACTTGATCAACACAATGTTGATCCAGTCCAAGAACAAGCTGACCAGCCTCATGATGAGCAACACGAATCTTCTCCTTCTCACTCAGGAGATCCTAGTCAAACTGTCACTCCACCTCGTAGAAGAAGAAAGTTGGTTAAGGCCAGTGAGAAGCCTGTCAGTGAAAATTTTTGCCACCACCAACTCTTTCTGACTTTGTCATCTCAAAGACAACTAAGGACCCCTCTACAGTCAAGCTGATATTTTTCAAACGCCAACAACCCTCTACTGCTTCAGCGTCCTTAGAAAAGCAAGCCTCTATTTCTTCTCAACAGGAACATGCCGACCAAAATGCTTCCGCCACCTCAACTAGTCAGGGTGAGCCGATTACTGTGAATGCTATTTCTTCAAGCATGGTGCTGACTACACACACTTCTGCCATCAGCACAGACAGTATTCGGATTACCACTTCTCCAACTCAACTCTCTACCGATCAATCAACTATACCTAAAACTCAAGTGCAGATTGAAAATGCCATTCCAATCACTGACCAGGTCACTCCTTTCACTCCTCTTCCTTCCGGTCATACTGATATCCCTGAAGGCTCACAAAGCTATCTGAATGCCACTGAGTCCGGCAAAAAGATCATTGACTCAGTGCAAGCATTGATCAGAGACCTTCAACAGTCCACTCCTACTGCTGCTGGGTCTTCAACTTTTGAGAATACTCAGCTTTCCCAGGTCACTCAACTTCTCAACGAAGTTAAGGGACTCAATGACTTGCTGAATGTAATCATTACCTTCCAAGCACAGCAAGCTAAGCAGGATTCAATCGCCAAACTGGCTGAGATCCAGCTGACAACCGTGCAACACTTGAACTCTTTACACCAACAAGTTCAGAACTTGTCATCTGTGCATCCCGACTATGCCACTTCATCTGAAATCAAGATGCTCTTTGCTCAGCTTCACACCGAGCAACTCAAGACCAACGAGCAAATGGTTTCTTACAATCAGTGCTCAGTAGAGCAAATTGGTGAGGCTATTCGCTTGCTGAATCTGAATAAGCAAGAGATGGATACTGACGTAATGAAACAGAATGAGATGCAGTCTATCATACAACAAACCTTCAACCACATTCGTCATAACAATATTCAACGTCAGTACTACGACACAGCCCTTTTAAAGACCTTTCACCAAATCTTTGCTGGTCTTACTGAAGCTCTCATCTGGCAAGGCAAAGATCAAGCGTTTAGCGTAAACATGCTCAGTGTTGCTGAACTCAACGTACCCGAAGAGGTATCAGCTGATGGAGTTGCAATTTTTGATGGCGTCAACGAAAGCGCTAAGAAACTTAAGGAGCTGTCTAAAGAACTGACTCGAGCTGTCTTAACTGATGCTTTCAGACTTCCTCCTCCTGATGCTGACAAAACGGGGGAGAAAGAACAAGCAGCTAGAGCTCAGCATGAGCGAAGTCAGTCGTAACACAAGAAAAATAAATAGATAGGCTAGCTCAGTATAGACTAAGTCAGATGAAATCTATATGCCTTATCTATAAGTTTTGTTGTGTAAACACTGACTACTATCAATATATCATATCTGCATCTTTTATTCTTATTCCTGAGTTATGATATATGTTAATATATGTTACTGTGTACTGAATCATTACGTATCTTCAATTAAATCAGCTATGTTTTATACTTATAGATCTTATTGACTGAATCAAATACTGATAACATGTTTGACATTGTCCTATGTGCTTATAAAACATTGTTTGTTAAGAATCCATTGAACAACGAATTACTCAGCGCACTCTATATGATTAAACCTTCCGCTTTATACTGAGTAAATAGAATATGTTTAATAAGCTGACCTATATCTAAAAACTGATCTTAGACTTACTCAATTAAACCTTTAAATGTTTAGAGTAAAACTAAGTCAGTAGCTCAACCCTTACGGGGGAGTTTGCTAAGTATAATATGTCAACTATCATGGGGGAGCTCAATACTGAGTTCTTCGCTGAATAGTTTTGCCAACATCAAAATGGGGGAGTTTGTTGAAACACCTTTCCACATAATTTTGATTTGACAAAATTGTTTAAGTATAATTGAAATACATATTCTAAACACACTAAGTTTAAATGCTTTGATTTATTATACTAATGTGTTTGTTCAATGTTGAGTTAAATTGTTTATAAGACACAAGAATTAAAAGGCCCAAGCCCAATACGGAAGTCAAGGCCCAAGTCAAACAACTCAGTACAACTCGGCCCGCGTTTGTTAAAACGTTGTCACTTTGGACAAAACGCAACTCAGCAAGAGAAGGATCTAGAAGACCTTCGGGAACAACTTCAAGATGAAGCTGCTGAGTAGTCTCGACAAAGCGTACAAGACAGCAGCTGGCTAATGAAAACCTCTAGACAAAGTATTTCTACTTTGGGTAAATTTCAGACGACACAGTATGCTGTCCAGTTGACTTTACCATAAAAGGAGAGACAGTCTGCTGAGCTGACCGAGGACAGAAGATACACAATTCTGATTGGCCGAGAGCTCTGAGCAAGTCAGGATGACAACGACAGGTAGCCATTTCCCTCCAACGGTTATTTCGAAATTCGAAATGACCGATGCCCAGACGTCTCTATAAATAGTGCCATCAGAAGCTTCATTCAACACAGAACTTGATCAAGCCATTACGCTGACCAAATTTCTACACAAGTTCTGCAAGCAAAGAAGCAAAGCAAATCTTACACTACAATTCTTATATCTGTGTAAAAGTCTAGAGTGATTATTTCAATCGTCTAAAGTGTCTTAGCAAATCTTTGTATAGGACAAACACTTATCATTTCTAGAAGATAGAAAGGAGAGGCTGAGTACTCGGTTATAGTACTCAGCGAGAGATTAGGATTGAGTAGAGGTATAGAGGAATGTACTCTTGTTATACTCAGTTGCTAAGATTGTAAAAGGTTTGAGGCTCTACCTTTAAAGAGCTCAGTAGAGGATTCGAAATCTCGGAACGTGTTCCGGGGACAGGACGTAGGCTTAGAAGAAGCCGAACCTGGATAAATCTGCTGAGTAAAGTATTTCTTACCTTTAACTCCTTATTTATATTGCTTGCTTAAAATAACCAAAAACTGACCAAGTAAAGAGGTCAAGTTGAGTTGTGCGCGTTAAACGTCTGAGCTCAGGAATAGACTCTAAGTGCTATCTCTTGACTCAAGCTAAGAAACTGACCTAGTCACCAGTTGACTAAGCCAGTATCTTGCTGTTTACTCAGCGCCGCTGTTAAAACCTTTTTCCTTAGAAAAAGAAGTCTGCCCTAATTGCGAAAAAGTTTAAATAGTTCCTAACCCCCCCTTGGAACTATACTTGCAACGTTACAAGGGACCAACAGAGGACGGTGAAGATCTCGGAAAACCAGTTTGGCTTTATACTGGGAAGATCAACTATGGAAGCCATCCATTTAATGAGACAATTAATGGAGCACTATCGAAATAAGAAGAAAGACTTGCATATGGTTTTCATTGACTTGGAGAAAGCATATGATAAGGTACCAAAGGAAGTACTTTGGTGGGCCTTGATAAGGAAAGGCATTTCACGGAAATATATTGACATCATAAAGGACATGTATGAGGGAGCATGTACGAGTGTACGTACTAGTGTTGGGAAGACTGAAGAGTTTCCTATTACGATTGGAGTGCATCAAGGTTCCACATTAATTCTATTTCTTTTTGCCATCGTTATGGATGAACTAACAAGTTCACTTTAAGATGGTATACCATAGTGCATGCTGTTTGCAGATGATATTGTGTTGGTTGATGAGACGAAAGAAGGTGTGGAGAGGAAGTTGGAACTATAGAGACAAACTCTAGAATCTAGAGGCTTTAAGTTGAGTCGAAGTAAAACAGAATATTTGGAGTGTAAGTTTAGCGGCCATAGGAGTAGGGAGGCAGGGACAATCACCCTAGATGGGAGAGTTGTTCAGGCCTCGGATTGCTTCCGGTATTTAGGATCTATTATCCAAACGGATGGAGAAGTAGATGGAGATGTTGCTCATAGGATTAAAGCTGGTTGGTCGAAGTGGAAGAGTGCTACGGGTTTCCTTTGTGACCCCGACATGCCTAATAGATTGAAGGGAAAATTCTACCGGGCGGCAATTAGACTAGCATTGTTATATGGTACGGAGTGTTGGGCAGTGAAACACTGCCACATCCATAAGATGTCGGTGGCAGAGATGCGTATGTTGAGATGGATGTGTGGTCATACGAGAAAGGATCGAGTGAGTAATGAAATAATTAGGACAAAAGTAGGGGTCACATTTATTGAGAATAAAATGAGAGAAAACCGACTAAGGTGGTTTGTCCATGTGAGACGTAGAGAGCTTGATGCGCCGGTTAGGAGAACCGAAGAGTGGCAAAGGGATGTAGTGGTGAGGGGTAGGGGAAGACCTAAGCAAACTTGGAGGAGGGTGATCGAGAGTGATATGAGTTTACTAGGAATTGAGGAAAATATGGTAGTGGATAGGACAGAGTGGAGGGATGGAATTTGTGTCACTGACACGACTTGATTTCACGGTTTTATATGATGGTTCATGTTAGCCGACCCCGAATCATTTCGGGACTAAGGCTTTGTTGTTGATGTTGTTGTTATTATTGTCTAGGATGATTAAAAACTCCGAAATCCATTAGGATTCACATAGGTGTTGCCTTACCGGAATTGACAACCCAGAAACCGTAAAAATTGACAAGCCACAGAACTTACAGGCCCTATTTTCTGAACCTGAGAATTAGAGTCGCCTTAAGAGGGAACCAGGATCTAAGAACTTCACGGATTTGGTCGGTTTACATATAATCGTCTTTGCAAGAGTAAACTATTACTCGTATATATTCTGAAATATTGTTTATCACATGTTGTAACTTAACACCATTCGTACATCCCATAATGGCTTGAAACGCATGAAAACTGTCTCATATATAGTTTAGTAATAGTTTATAGTTGTTACCAAACCAACCTAAAGTATTCACCACCTAGATAACGTGTAGAACCGAGTAGTTTAATACTTGGGTATAAATCTCGTGGATTCGATACCTGGACTTAACTAGATATATTACTTTATAACGACGGGGTACACTTATCCATTAGTTGTAGAGTTTCCTTCGAGTATATGATAATATAACCCGGGGTATTCACTCATCAATAGGAAGTTGAAGAGGCTAAAAGCATTTTAAGTATAAGGGACTAGAAATGTAAATGAGCTTCTTCAAATGCCTAGTTTTGTAAATTCGTAGTTTTGTAAATTTTCCAAGTATAAAAGCAAACAACATCAAAATAACTCAATATCAATAGAAAAGTCAAAAAAAAAATTAAAAGGGCAAATTACACTCATAGTAAACCCTAAACCTTAAACTCATTGCTATTTGTGCGTTTTCATGATATGACCACTACATTTCAAAACGTAAACATAAAATTTATTGACCTTCATATTTTTTTAACATAAAAATCACTATAATAGTTGACCAGACATTATGACATTTGATTTTTCTTTTAAGAGGTAATCACATCCTCCCCCGTACCCATTAACTTTAAATATCCCTATTGTACACTATAACATTAACTTTGACATTGATTTTGAGGGTGAATTACACTCATAGTCATCAAACTCATGATATGACCACTAAATTTGAAAACGTAATGTAAAAGTAAGTGAACTTTACACTTTTTAACATAAAAGTCACCTAGTGACCAATTATTGTGATCTTTAACTGCCCTTTTAACATAAAAATTATGCATTATTCCTCGTTTTTTTATTGTTCAGTACATGTTGAAGTATTGGTCAAGAAAAAAACTCGGGGTAGGAAGAGATAGATGAGAGAGAGAGAGAGAGAGAGAGAGAGAGTGTGTGTGTGGAGCTACTCATTGTTTGTTTTGAGATTTTTAAAGTAAAGTACGATAAGTATATGACTATATCTTTGTTTGTTTTGAGGTGTACATAAAGATAAGTGTAAGTGTAACATTCGATTCTCAATAGCATTTATTACTCATAAGACCACATTCAAATCTCGACTAATTTATCACTCGGTTCTCAATTGCATTTATTATTTATAAAACTGCACTAAAATGTCTCATTTATTAATCATTAAAACTCATAATTCAAACATTTAAAGGGCGTTTGTTTTGGAGGTTTCAAGAAAGAGTAAGGAAACTGAGAGGTTTCATTCCCTTTGTTGGTATTTATTTTATTAATTTAATCATTCATTTTACCATTTTTTAGTTTTTGGTTTACCCCTAACTCATCCAATCTCATTCCCAAATCCCCTAAGGTTTTCTATTCTCTTTTCTCTCCGTTGCTAACTTTTTGAACTTCTATCCTCCTTATAAAATTATATTTTACTCTCTATTTTACTTTTTAATTTTTATTTTGGTCCATATATTTTTTATTTTTTATCATTAGATTAATTTTACTTTTGATCCTTGTACTTATATGTTTTTAATTTTTTTCTTACAAAATATTTTTGACTAAATTTTACTTTTTTATCCTTGTACTTATTTATTTATCTTTTTTTATCAGTAGATAAATTTCACTTTTGATTTCTGTACTTATTTATTTTTACTTTGTTACCCTAAAAAATAATTTTGACCAAATTTTTTTCTTTTATTATATTATTTATTTTTAATATTTATTTTTAATTATTTTCTTTTTTAAAATATGATGTTGCATTTTCTTTGATTAATTTTATTTCAGTTTTCTCTCTTTCATCATCTTTTGATTCTAATGGTTAAATTAATTGATTTTAATTCTTATATTTTATTAATAAAGACACGTGTATGTATAGAAATTGTTGTTAACAACACAATTCTGGTTTATTACCTCATTTGAACTAAACAACCACAAAAGGAATTAGAGGTATATTACTCCCTTTGTGGAACTGAAACAAACAAATAAGAGAATTCAGGATCATTCCATTCATTTCTCTTTGTTTCTCTTTCTTGATTCCATTCCCTTACCCATGCGCAAACCAAATGCCCCCTTAATTCTAAAATCAAATTAACTGAATTCAATCTAAATAAACATAAACTATAGTCCAAAACCATGATTTAAAATCTAATAGGAACTGCAACACCATTGCCCCCCTAACACGATCAAGAAGCAACAGAAAAAACTGGAGAAGAAGAGTATTAGACAATGTTTTAAAAAACGGACTGGAAGTCGAACCGAATTGACAACTAGATCATGAGTCAATGGATTCAATGGATTGACTCAGAAGTTAAACCGGATGATTTCATAAATAATATATATATATATATATATATATATATATATATATATATATATATATATATATATATATATATAGAAGAGTTCTCAATGGTGAGTCTCCATCCATGGAGACTAATATATTCTGATTAAATGACCTGTTATAGCAGGTTACCAATAGGTTATCAGGTTACCTAAAGATATATTTCTCTCTCTATGATAAATCATTTTCTGTTTTTCAAGAAGGTTTCTCTCTCTATATTAAATGATTTTCTACATTTTTCAAAAATACTTAATCTCTCCATAATAAATCTATCATAATAAAAATGATTGGAACATAAAATTATTAAAATAAATATAAGTTTCTTTAAATACCTTATTTACGTTTTTTCTTAAATGAAATATTGTAGTACCTTGTTTACTATTTTGATACTTTTTACTAATTTAAATTTATCAAATATTTGGTCACACATTTTCTCAAAATTAATAAATATATTTATTTGATACTTTTTACTAATTTAAATTTCTCAATCTTGGGTTACATACCATTTTTGGGTTTATTCTTTTTTAATAGCAAAATACTCCTAACATCTGATAAGTCAATATCAATTTTACTCTTATGTCATAAATAATGTAATTTTAGCCTAATATTGACAAGTTAGACAATTTCGACGTCATTAAAAAACACATATAATATGTTCTCGTGTTGTATATCAGTTGCTTTAGAAAAATAGTATTTTGTGTTTTCTACGATTTCAAAATTGATTCAGAGATAGCTTTAAACACGAAGAAATATTTAAATTTGTTTCCAACACGTGCATCATAGATAATAATCTTTCTATTTTTTTCGCGTGTACATCTCTCTAGTTTGTTAGTGATGCGTGATAACATGATATATATATGTAGTGAAAATAACATAATTAGATTTTATTATTGATATTTGAAATCGATCAAACTTATCAACGTTAATAACAGATCATAAACATATGATTTTTAAAAAAATAAAAAATAAAAAAAATATACTATTTTTTTATACGAGTTGGACAAATTTTTAAAAAAATATTTAGCCAAATTTATAAATATTAATCTCCAATTCTATTATTAAAAAATATGAAATATTTTTTTTAGAACCAACTGATATGCAATTGGTGAGGAATAACGAACAAAATATATGTGTTTTATAATAGGGATAAGGTACCAAAATAGGCCTAAGGTTTTTGAGGAAGTACCAATTTAGGCTCAACGTTCAAAATAGTATTAATATAGGCTTAACGTTCACAACATAATATCAATTTAGGCTTAACGTTTACAATGTAGCATCAATTTAGCCCCCACGTACAAAATAACACCAATATAGGCTTAACGTTTACAAAATAATACGAATTTAAGCTTAACGTTTACAAAATATATCCAATTTAAGCTAAATGTCAAAATTAAATTAACCATATTATATTCTTTTCCTATTAACTTTATATGTTATCTTTTTATTTAGTTATATTTTCTTATTTATTATAATACAATTAATTAGTATTCTTGTCCATTAAAACCTTATATTTATTTTTCATCATCTATTTCATGACTCTTAAATTCCATGGCTCATGTAATATATGCAAACTAAAAGTTTTGAAATATTGTGGATTTTTTTTTTGAAGAAAACACGCAACTATTATTAAGAAGGAATCAACGAATCGATCAAGAAGGAAGGGGAACAGACTCCCAACTTCCCGGTCCAGACAAAGAACCCATCACCCGTGCTAGAACATGAGCAGACAAGTTCGTTGAACGCCTAACAAATCTAACAGAACAAGACTCTAAAGCTTGTAGAAGAGACTTACAATCATCAATGATAAAACCAAAATAAGAACAAGCATTAATAGAGCTAGACAAAGCCTGTTTAACACCTAAACAATCAATCTCAACTACAACAGACCTCCAACCACGACGCTGAACCCACCACAATGCCTCCCTACACGCCATTGCTTCCGCCTGTAAAGCATCCAAAGGACAGTCCAGCCAACCATTCGCACCAGCAATAAAACCACCCTCCGCATCCTGCGCCAACATACCAAAACTGACCTGCTGTGTCGCAGCAAACAACGATGCATCGACATTGATCTTTATCAGACCAGCAGCAGGCGGAACCTAAATTAAGGAGGCAGCAGACACATCTGACACAAAATCATCCCTAATCTGAGCTTGTCTCCATCGGGATAGGAAGGCCGTCGCCCCACTAAACACCATTCTAGACTGAATACAACGCTTGTTCCAGACAAAATCATTCCTCGCATTCCATATGGACCAACAAACCATTGCCGTCTGCTCTCTAACTTTACAATCCAGAATAGCAGCAACATGATTCCAGAACATAGAAATATCCGAACAAAGAGCACTAATATCACCAAGTAAAGAAAAATGCCACACTTCCCGAGCCTTTACACAATCAACCAATGCATGAAATGGTGTTTCCACCCCTCTTCCACATCTTGGACACAAATCAGACACTTGCACAAACCGAGATCGCAACACTTACAGAGTGGGAAGACAATGAGAGATGGCACGCCAAATAAAATTCTGGACCTTCGGCGGAACCCTTAAGCGCCAAATTGAAGACCAGAAACCAATTGAAACCCCGAGATGAGGCCCTACCATGTTACCAACAGCCTGAACATAACCAGATTTAACCGAGAAAACCCCGTTCTTTTCAAACAACCAAAACCATCTGTCAGGCTTCGGACTTAGCGAGATAGGAATTTTCCGGATTAACCGTTGGTCCCTTTCACAAAACAAGTCACTCAAAACATCATCATCCCATTGATTAGAATCAATACATCTCAACTGAACCACCTTAGCGGATTCCAAACCATTCGGACATGGGTTTCAATACAAGGATTAACATCTTATAACCAAGGCACTTTCCAGATAAAAGTATCAGTCCCACTCCCAACCGCCCTACTCAAACCAGATTCAAGCACCGATCTGGCAGCCACTAAACTTCGCCAAATGAAACTGGGATTATTCCCAACCTGTGCATCCAAAAAATCAGAGTTTGGAAAATACCTGGCTTTAAGAACCCGAGCAACTAAGGAGTTAGGATTTATCATAAGTCTCCAACCTTGTTTAGTAAGAAGGGCCAAATTAAATTCATGAAGCCTCCTAAAACCCATCCCTCCAAACTTCTTAGGAACACATAGTCTATCCCAAGACTTCCATCTGATACCCTTTGATTGTTGCCCCTCAAGACCCCACCAAAATGAATTCATCATTTTTTCTAAATCAGCACAAAGCGTTTGTGGGATCAGAAACAAACTCATAACATAAGAAGGTAAAGACTGTAGCACTGATTTAATCAAAACCTCTTTACCTGCCTTTGATAAATGCCTAGCCTTCCAACTCCTCACCCTTTTCTGTATAGCATCAGTCAGATAATTAAAAACCTGAATTTTACTTCTCCCAATCAGCGAAGGAAGGCCAAGATATTTCCCAGGCAAAGCAGATGGTGTCACCCCTAGCAAAGCACACAAGCTATCCCTCACCTCACGAGAACAGTTTCTGCTAAACGTCATAGATGATTTCTCAAAATTAATTTTCTGACCGGATGCAAGCTCATAGAAATGCAAGCACTCTTTTACAGTACACATTTCAGCCTGGGAAGCTTTGAAAAACAGATAACTGTCATCGACAAAAAATAAATGAGAAATTGGAGGCGCTGACCTGGAAATACAACACCCATGGATCCTCCCTTGACCCTCCATATTAGAAAGCATAGCCGACAGACCCTCCGCATAAAGAAGGAACAAATATGGAGAAATCGGGTCACCTTGCCGAAGCCATCTTTGAGGAAAAATTGGACCAATTTTGTGTTTTCCATTAATAATGTGATAGCTAGCCTTAGACACACACTGGATCACAAGAGTAATTGTTTTTTCCCCAAAACCTAACTTCCGCATCATCCCTTCCAAAAAACTCCATTCGACCCTATCATATGCCTTAGCCATATTAAGCTTCAGCGCCACATACCCATTTCTACCCTGCGTCTTTCTATTCAAGTAATGATTAACCTCAAATGCTAACATAACATTATCGGTAATTAACCGCCCCGGAACAAAAGCGCTTTGGTTTTGAGAAATAATAAGGGGAATGACCTGCTTGAGACGATTAGCAATGACTTTGGATACAATCTTGTAAATGACATTACAAAGAGCAATGGGACGGAGGTCCGTCACCCTCTCCGGCTTAGATACTTTGGGAATGAGAACAAGAGTTGTATCATGTATATTTTCTGGAAGTTGCCCCGAATTTAACCACCCCAGACAAGCCTCAGTAACAGCCATACTAACAATACCCCAAAACTTCTGATAAAACCCTAGATTAAAACCATCCAGTCCAAGGCTCTTATCCGAATGCATACTAAAAACAGCAGCTCTAACCTCATCCGCCACAAACATACTATCCATGTCATCCGCCACCTCTTTACTAACCTTAGAACCAACATATTGTAATACACAGTCAGCCGATGACCCAGACGAACTGAAAATCGCTTGATAATAGCCACGAAGATGATCGGCAAGACCCGAGTTCCAATCAAACCAAACACCAGACTCATCCTTCAAACGATGAATTAAATTCTTTTTGCGCCTACTAGAAGCAGAAGCATGAAAAAACCGCGAGTTCAAATCACCCGCCTTAAGCCATATCTGACGCGAGCGTTGGCGCAAGAACGCCTCCCTTTGCATTAACAAAGTTTCAAGACGCTCTCTAGCTACAAGCAGCCTACTCTGTGAACTAGAACTCTGAGCCATCTTCAACCTTCAAATCTCCTCATGACAACTACATATCTCCCTCCAAAAATGGCGCCTCAGCTGTTCACCCCACTCAAACAGAGCTAAACCACATTTCCTTTGAGTCTCAACAACATCGGTTCCTGCTGTGAGATCCCAAGCAGCAATCACCTATCCCGCACATCCTCCTCAAGCAACCATGCATTTTCAAATCTAAAACTTCTATGATTGAAACCACAATGATCACGAATCGTAAGAGCTACCGCCACATGATCAGAAGCACTAGCATCCTCATGTACAGCCACAGCCGCAGGAAACAGAGCAAGCCAATTAGAAGATGTAAACACCCAATCAAGCTTCTCTTCCATACTCCTAGCCGTACCTCTACCTCTTTCCTACATGAATCGATGACCTCTAGTCTTAACCTCGAACAGCTCACACTCATTAATGGTATGAACAAAACCACTTAGAAGAGCCTGAGGATGAGGATTACCCCCAATTTTATCAGCAGCTGTCATTATATCATTAAAGTCCTCAATAATGATCCAAGGGAGAGAGCTAGCATTCCTCAAAAATTGTAAAAGACCCCACGACTCCCGACGGTGATGACGCTCAGGAAAGCCATAAAAACCGGTTAATCGATACTCCGGCAAACCTTGAAGAGACACAGAAATAGCAATGAAATTTGAAGAATAACGTAACAGCTTAGCAACACCCCTCTCCCGCCAGAAGAGGGCCAGACCACCCCCACAATTGACAGGAGCCACACAAAACAGCCCATCAAATGACATCTTCCTTCTAACCCCATCCAATTTAGATTGGTTGCACTTCACTTCCATCAGAAACACAAAATCCGGGCGAAACCTAAACACCAGGTCTAGTAGCATACGAACTGTCCGGGGGTTACCCATACCCCAGCAGTTCCAACTGAGAAGACTCATAGCCCCCCGCGGGTCTGAAGCTCAGAAACCGCATGCTTTGTGTGAAACAGTAAATCAGAATTCCCCATTGATGTATTACCTGACTCTATCCTCTGCGTCACATCATGAACATCCATCCTCCTGCGTTTAATCTTAGTGATAACTGATGCGCCTCCCGTAAAGGAGACTCACTAAGGGATAAGTGTACCCCGTCGTTATCAAGTAATAAATCTGGAAAGTCCAGGTATCGAATCCATAGGACTTATTTACCACAAGTATCGATTACTTGGTCTCAGGTGTTATCTAGGCTTTGTGGGTTTAGAGTTTGTTTGTTTAAGTTAATCTATTCCTAGGTTGAATTACGCCACTCCTAGCTAAGCTATACTAATTCTAGCTAAGTTACTCTACGCCTAATTAAGTTAAACTATCCTAATTAAGTTATACTACTCCTAGGTGATCTTTCACTAATGCAATTACCCGAAGGAACATGGTATGAACGATAATAATAAAGTTAGGTTATTAGGTCTGTTGATTAAAAACCTAATCTAAGTCACTTGTATTCAAGGCGATTAACCCTACTTACCCTCCTGAAGCTCCTAGTGCGTGATTCCCTTGTAAGGCCAAAACTAGGTCTAAGGCTTAGCAGTTTGGGCTTAATCAACTAAGAGGTCGTCAATCTCCTAGGCTCTGACTAGGTCAGATTCACCTCACAATATGTGCCTACTTGATTTTGGGGCTTTTGAATGAGTTAAACCAATTGAATAAAGCGTAAGACAAAGATTAAACAGATAATCATAGAACAAAACAAGAGCTAAAATATTATTAAAGATGAAGAATAATGTCACAGGATACAATTAGCCTAAGATTCATAGATTGTATCAAAGAGTACAAACAAAGAAAGGTAAAAGGAGATATGAAAATCCCTTTCAAGGAACCTGTCTACTCTGCAATCGGCTTCCTAGGTCTTAAGGACGGACCTTGAATATTCCTTGAAGAACAGCTTTGAAGGAGCTTCAATGGAGGTCGATGAAGATGGAGGAGATGGAGAGGAAATTCAAGGGGAAAGCTAAAGTAATTTACAATTAATGAAAAATGCCTAATTTACATTGGAAAAATCTTATTTATAGGCGTGGCTCGGGCCCTTTTGATGACCTATTTCGTGTCTTTATGTAGGTAGGAAGTCGTGGGGCCGATCGTGAAGTCGTGGGGGCGGAATTGGTCTTTTTGACCAATTCCCGCAGGTCTGCTCGCCGAGTAGGGCGAGCTGCTCGACGAGCAGGCACTGCTCGTCGCGAGCAGGCGAGCTGCTCACCCGAGCAGGCCTTTGAGGGCCTGCTCAGCGAGCAGGCACGGCCTGCTCGGCGAGCTGGCCTAAATAAGCCAGTTCATCGAGCAGTCTTGCCCGATACGCCCCCGCGCGGTCGCCGAATGCAAACAATTTCGTCGTTCGTCCGAACTTATCCCTGCGCATGCATAAAAACTCCAGATAACATTAGTCCAAAGGCTAAATTGACCCGCCAATCGCTTATTTTGAGCAAATGCTTCATTCGGTGCGACTTTTGGCGGATCAATTAGCTTCAAAAGATAACGGAATTATAATACGCATGCCATTTTGGCCGTATTTGCCTAAATTGATCATAAAATGAGCCTAAACAACAAAAAGTAAGTAAAATGTTTCCAATTTCTAACTAACTCACACAAAAGCATTTAAATGCGAGAATTGCTCGCTTATTAACTAAATAACGCTAAAACCCGTCCTAAAACCGTACCCAAAGATAGGGGTTTTTGACCCCTATCAAACCTCCTCGCACTTAAAACTTTACTTGTCCCCAAGTAAACTAAAAAAAAACTAAACCCGCAATCACAAGCAAGCTAGAAAACCTCCCGGTTTGACTAGGTGCTTGACACAATTTCGAGCATCTGTAATCACATGCATTCGGAAATACAAAGTAGAGACACGATATCCAAAAGCCGCATTTCAATTATCATAGGTCATATGTTTTAAGAAAAAGGACACATGTTCAATTAAACGAGCTTGAGGGGATCGCTAAGTAAAACACCTCACCATAGGTAGTTCACTCATTTCACACAATTTTGGTGGCTAAAGTGTTTACTCTCGGCTTATGTTCTTGCTTAGGATTACGTTGATTTTGCACGTTCATCCGAGTTCCTCTACTATGCTATATGACTCCGATGATATCAAAAACAGCCTCGAATTGGGGTTGTAATGTGGTTAGAGGGTTAAAGGTACAGCAAGGGTTAATAGTTCTAGCGCTAGAAAAACAAAGTTAAAATGGCTTTAGCAAATACGAAGTGACTTAGCTTTTTATTCATTTTTTTTAGGCGTTTTGATTTTAAGAACCGGGGAATGAAGTTCTCCCCTTTTTGTTCGTCTCTTCTCTTTTCTTTTTTTTTTTGTTTTTCTTTTTTTTTCTTTTGGGATAGTGATGCTCATTCACTTCTTAGCCTTTTGGCTTGCTACTATGATGCCATAAACAAAGATAAAGCGCTAGAAAAGACAAAGGCTCGATGTGAGCTTTGCAAAAACTTAGGGTTAAGTAGCAAACCAAGTGATGGTTTGTAAAAATTGGGTTAGAACGAAAGAAAAATCTATAAACTACAAAAATATAGGCTCAAAGGGGCTTCCTAGAGTGGATGAAAAAGAGAAAATAAGGTAAAGAAGAGGGTTAATTCTAATGAGGCTGATTTCATCGTCTATCATCTCAAATCATTGCATGTAGGTTCAACACAGTATTAGGTGCAAAATCTGTAATCTTTCCACAAGTCAAAGCATTCACACAAAAATGTCAAGAAATAGAGCTTTTTGATGTTCGCTCTTGGGCTCAAATTCAACTCACAATTCCTTGGGTTTCAATTTTGTGTTTACTAGTTCTCCCCAAACTCAAGTTTAACATCACATGCCTTCAATTCTTAAGTTATCTACCTAAGTAATGATTTTAGCATTTCTTCAAAAGTATGGTCTAAATGCAAACTTTAGCTCATGCTTTTACAGATACAAGGATTGTGTCCTACACCTAAACTAGTTATCATGCAATCTTAGATTCGGTTCTCAGCTCTCAAGGACAAATAACGAAGTTTAGATTCGAAGGAGGTTCACGGTTTTAGGTCCTAAGCATGCAAAACATAAATAAAACCTAAAAAACGCAAAACTAAACTAGACACGACGCAACAAAAATTAAAAAATTTATACAAATTTTTGTAAGTTTGTCTACCCCTCCTCCTCGCACTTAAATCATGCAATAAGTTCCAACATTGCATATAAAACAATAAAACACATGTGAAAGAAGTTAGGGTGGAGAAGACAACCTACTAACCAAAGTTAAAAACATAAATCTATAATTGAATTAAAAAGAAAAACAAACCTAGAAAAAGTTTAATCCAAACTTGGGTTGCCTCCTAAGAAGCGCTACTTTATAGTCGGTTAGCTCGACATGGAGTTCCTTCCTAGGTGTAAGCTTCTACTCGCGTTAGGAACTCGAACTCCTTGAGAAATAACTCGTACCTACAAAACGGATTAAGAGCCTCTAATAAGTTTAATGAAATCAGGAGGTCGAATTTAAACATATTATGAAAAAGTTTGGTTTGCTCCCTTTTGGATTCTCTTGGTAGGTCGAAGAGAATGAAAACTTCTGAGCATGAAGCAAACCTAAACTTTTCTAATTTTTTAGGAAAAGGTAGTTGAGATACATAAGTTTTGATTTGATCTTTTATCTCTATCACATGATTTAGAATTTCAGATTTTGAACCGGGGTTGCTTACCGCTTCCGGTTCCTCACTTACCTCGAGTGATGCATGTGATAGTGGACTTGGTTCTACCTTTTTGTCATTCCTCAAGGAGATGGCTTGAGCTGATTCCCCTTGTGGGATTTCTATGTTTTCCTTTATGCCTGGGAGAGCATCTCGGGATTGCTCTTGCATCTCATGGTTTATTTGAGCCAATTGGTTGCTCAAGTCCTTACAAACCTCCTCGTTGGTTGTAAGTCGGGCTGATATTCCTTTCAAAAGGGACAACACCTCATCTCGTGAGCTAGAGGGTTGTGGAGGAACTTGGCTTGCTTGTTCGTAAGGGAACATTCCCAATTCGTTTTCCCTGTGCTCATTAACAAACTTATTTGGAGGCCTCAACATGTTAGGCTTCCCGTAGGACAGATTTGAGTGTTGAGGTCTCCTCCAATCACTACCATAAAAGCTGTAAGAATTGGGGTTAGAATTATACCTTTGGTGATTACCCACAAAACTTACACTTTCATTGGTGTTGAGGCTCAGTTTCGCCATCAAGATATCCATTTTCTCATTTAAGTCGGCCATGGAGGGATTGGGAGCCTCATTCTCTAGGGCATTAATGTATTGTCTTGATGGGATAGTAAACTTTTGAGCTTGCCACTCGACTTTTTCTTGCCAATTCATTGATCAGAGAATGCTGAGAAAAAGTGAAGTTCTAGCACAAAAGTTGATAAGTAACAGTATACAGATATGAACAAGTATAGAAAAGTATAAAGAAATTATATATCAACAAGTATAGACGATATAAACAAAGATATTCACAAAGGAATGCCTAAACTAACAAATCAACCTTTGGTTCGATATTGCAGAAGAAATAAATCCCCGGCAACGGCGCCAAAAACTTGATGCGCCTCCCGTAAAGGAGACTCACTAAGGGATAAGTGTACCCCGTCGTTATCAAGTAATAAATCTGGAAAGTCCAGGTATCGAATCCACAGGACTTATTTACCATAAGTATCGAATTACTTGGTCTCAGGTGTTATCTAGGCTTTGTGGGTTTAGAGTTTGTTTGTTTAAGTTAATCTATTCCTAGGTTGAATTACGCCACTCCTAGCTAAGTTATACTAATTCTAGCTAAGTTACTCTACGCCTAATTAAGTTAAACTATCCTAATTAAGTTATACTACTCCTAGGTGATCTTTCACTAATGCAATTACCCGAAGGAACATGGTATGAACGATAATAATGAAGTTAGGTTATTAGGTCTGTTGATTAAAAACCTAATCTAAGTCACTTGTATTCAAGGCGATTAACCCTACTTACCCTCCTGAAGTTCCTAGTGCGTGATTCCCTTGTAAGGCCGAAACTAGGTCTAAGGCTCAGCAATTTGGGCTTAATCAACTAAGAGGTCGTCAATCTCCTAGGCTCTGACTAGGTTAGATTCAGCTCACAATATGTGCCTACTTGATTTTGGGGCTTTTGAATGAGTTAAACCAATTGATTAAAGCGTAAGACAAAGATTAAACAGATAATCATAGAACAAAACAAGAGCTAAAATATTATTAAAGATGAAGAATAATGTCACAGGATACAATTAGCCTAGGATTCATAGATTGTATCAAAAAGTACAAACAAAGAAAGGTAAAAGGAGATACGAAAATCCCTTTCAAGGAACCTGTCTACTCTGCAATCGGCTTCCTAGGTCTTAAGGACGGACCTTGAATATTCCTCAAAGAACAGCTTTGAAGGAGCTTCAATGGAGGTCGATGAAGATGGAGGAGATGGAGAGGAAATTCAAGGGGAAAGCTAAAGTAATTTACAATTAATGAAAGATGCCTAATTTACATTGGAAAAATCTTATTTATAGGCGTGGCTCGGGCCCTTTTGATGACCTATTTTGTGTCTTTATGCAGGTAGGAAGTCGTGGGGCCGATCGTGAAGTCGTGGGGGCGGAATTGGTCTTTTTGACCAATTCCCGCAGGTCTGCTCGCCGAGCAGGGCGAGCTGCTCGGCGAGCAGGCACTGCTTGTCGCGAGCAGGCGAGCTGCTCGCCCGAGCAGGCCATCGGCGAGCTGGCCTGCGAAGGCCAGCTCGGCGAGCTAGCCTAAATAGGCCAGTTCATCGAGCAGTCTTGCCCGATACGCCCCCGCACGGTCGCCGAATGCCAACAATTTCGTCTTTCGTCCAAACTTATCCCTGCGCATGCATAAAAACTCCAGATAACATTAGTCCAAAGGCTAACTTGACCCGCCAATCGATTATTTTGAGCAAATGCTTCATTCGGTGCGACTTTTGGCGGATCAATTAGCTTCAAAAGATAACAGAATTATAATACGCATGCCATTTTGGCCGTATTTGCCTAAATTGATCATAAAATGAGCCTAAACAACGAAAAGTAAGTAAAACGTTTCCAATTTCTAACTAACTCACACAAAAGCATTTAAATGCGAGAATTGCTCGCTTATTAACTAAATAACGCTAAAACCCATCCTAAAACCGTACCCAAAGATAGGGTTTTTGACCCCTATCAATAACAACAGAAGAATCCACAGAATTCAAATTCCCTATGCCCTGTACATTCTCCTTATCAGTACTCAGCATCCCCTTGACACCCCCATCAATAGCCTCAGACGTTTGTGAATTCCCGACCAACTGCTAAACTTGAAGGACCTTATCAGGGGGGGAAGTCAACAAGAAGCGGGACTGTGGAGGGTTTTGCAACCTCCGAGTAGAAGCCCTCAACCAACTCCCATATATCCTAACAGCACTAACCGGATCCGAAACATCAAGCAGTTTATCACAGAACCTTTCAGGTGTCCAATACAGCCACAAAAGAAACAGAAGATAGGGAGCCTTTCATAACGAAAAAGTATCTAGGAGAAAGCCCCACCTGTTTTACCAATTTGCATCTTCCTCCTAAGAGGCTTCGTAATATCAATTCTAACCCTTACCCTCATATAGGACCTCAACTCACCAGTGAAATTATTAGGGTCAACCTCCACAAACGATCCTAAGAAATTAGCAACACTGACAAAAACCCTCTCAGACATAAAACCCGGGGGAAGGTCAAATACTTAAACCCAAAAATCAGCAAATTGCAATGGTACTAGCCTAGGATCTTGATCAGGGGGAATACATTCCATAAGAAGCAAATGTTGATCAAAGGTCCATGGACCCCCTCTATAAACTCTATCACGTTCTAATGGATGGAAAAAATCAAAACGAAACAAGTTAGGAGCAATATCCACAATACACAAGCCCCTGACAGGTCTCTATAACTCAGCAAGAGTATTCTTCATAATTGGAGCCCTAAAAGGTCTATCAGTGTAAAGTTTGCCAATAAAACTCCACTTAGGAGGACCAGCAACCACATCCGGCATATCATCCGGAACCTCAATCCTACCCTGGTTCTCCTCCTCAATAGTGACCGCATGAACAAAAGCCACATCTAAATCCATCTCACAACACACAGCAACAACCACCACACAACCAAGCAATAAAGCAAAACCAAAAAATAGAGAAGAAAGCACAATACCGCAATCAACAGAATCCAGCAGAGAATAGAGCAGCAATGGCAGAAACTTCCTTCGCAGGGAAAGACCAGCAACCGAACAGAAGCAATCCGCAACCCCGACACACCGATTCCGCAACCGAAGCACTGATTCCTCAACCGAGTCCCTGAATCCGCAAGCTCCCAGAGAAGGAGCGACAAAACAGAAAGCAGCTCTGATCGGCAAAGACAACGATCACGGAAAAAGAACTGAAGCACCGATCGGCAAAGAAAACGAACACAGAAGAAGCAGAAAACTACCTCGCACACCCTCGTCAAAAGCGAGAATCTCCCTCGTCAAACGCGAGACCTTCTAAGAAAGCAAAAAACCTACTATTCACCGATCTTGTTAATTTCTCAATAAAGGAACTGAATCAGAGGCGATGTTTGTTTGACGAAGTGATCGATTAGCTCTGCTTGTTTTTGTTCGATGTCCATCTTCAATCCGCACAATCCACCGGACGAATTTCAACTGGTTTAAGGGAATTAAGGATTCAGCGCATTGGAGGAGAAATTTGAAGATGAAATTCGGAATCAAAATGGATCGGAATTGAGAGCGTGAGGTTTTTTATTGTGGATATTAAATTACTTTTAGTTTGCATATATTACATGAGCAATGAAATTTAGTAGTCATTGAATCATTGATGAAAAACAAATATAAGATTTTAATAGGAAGAATACTAATTAATTGTATCATAATAAATAAGAATATAGAACTAAATCAAAAGTAACATATAAAGTTAATAGGGAAATAATATAATATGATTAATTTAATTATGACGTTTAGCTTAAATTGTATATATTTTGTAAACGTTAAGTTTAAATTCGTATTATTTTGTAAACGTTAAGTCTATATTGGTGCTATTTTGTACGTGATGCCTAAATTGATGCTATATTGTAAACGTTAAGCCTAAATTGATATTATGTTGTAAACGTTAAGCCTATATTGGTGCTATTTTGAACGTTGAGCCTAAATTGGTACTTCCCCAAAAACCTTAGACCTATTTTCGTACCTTGTCCCTTTATAATAATATCTGAAATTGACCCAACTTCCAAATGTTATGGTAAAATTGTTCTTGGCCGCAACCGTTGGGAGTAAAATTGTACCATTTTAGACGTTAAAGGTAAAATTACTTCTAGCCCTACATCTTATCCCTATATAGTATAAAGGGATAAGGTGCAAAAATACTTGTAATGTTTACAACCATGACCAATTTTACCCCTACCGTTGGCAGCGAATAGCAATTTTATCCCTAACGTTGATAAGTTGGATCAATTTCAGACATTATTGTAAAACACAAACATTTTGATCCTTATTCTGCACCAATTGTATATCAGTTTGTTTTAAAAAACAAGATTTCATATTTTTTTGCGATTTAATAATAAAATTGGAGGTTAATATTTATTAATTGAGTGAAATATTTTGAATTTTTTTTGTCAACTTGTAAAACAGACAGTATATTTTTTAAATTCTTTTTCACATCTAATCATATGTTTATGATTTGTCACTAATGAGTATTAAAATGATTCACATGTGAAATGTAATTGATAACTTGCCGGATCCGATTTGATATTCTCTGCCGGAGTTACCTGCAAAACAGAACCGGAGACAGGATCTCCGGGAAAACTCTCCGACGATCAAGTCAGTTTTTGTAAGAAGGTTGGTAATTTGACAATAGTATTGCGGGGAAAATTGTGAACGTACCTTTTTCCCTTGTTCTTAAGGCCTTTTATAGGTGTTTTTTAGGTAACCGCCGAGGGCGGTTACTCCTTAGTGGGCCACGTTCTGAGGGCGGTTCCCCCGTTTTAGGCCATGTCCCTTTCGTGGCTTTCATGGCAACGAACGTGGTTCTGAGCGGGAGTCTTGATGCTCCGTTTAGGAATTCGGGGCGGTTACTCGCTGCGCCCACTTCCTTTATTCGGGTCCCATCCGATCTTAGACCATGGGTCTAAGTATGGGCTGGGCCTGCGAAATGAATATGACCCGATTTAGCCTCGCGGGTCATCACATGCCTCCCCTTTAGTTTGATACAAGAGCCCTTTAGGGTCTGTTCATAGGGGACGCTTCGTTTTTGCTTGTCTATTCAAAATTCAAAAACTTGTGAATTTTTCCTCTTTCGTTATTTCTTTTCCGGCGTCATCTTTTCCGGCGTTGACCTCTTATTTCCGTCACTTCTCTGTGTTGTCTTTCCCATGTAAGTTTTCCTCTTCATAACTTGTACCTCGTTCGGATTTTTACTTCTGTTTATTTCTTTTCCTCAACATGTCGAACCCCGACCTCGACTTCGCACCGTTCGATGAGAACTACGTCCGCGAGGTTTCTCATGAAGTTGATGAGATGGTTGATGAAGTCTCAACCAGTTCTCATGGGTCTGATTCCCACCCCGCTGACTTCCTCCACTTGGCGAATACAACCGACGAGGGTCTAGGTTTTGACCCTAAGAAGTTGATTCCGCCACCTGTCCCAACCCCCCATTTGTTACCAAAGAGGGACAGGTCAGGAAGCCTAGTTTGTCGCGAGACCATTGAGGATTTGCGGGTGCGATATCCTTGGCTCCAAGGTCTCGAGACCATCATTCCCGGGGAGGATAGAGGACCGGGCGATTACCCAAAGGGGTATTTCACCATTTTCGTCGCCCAGATTATCTGCGGCTTCACTTATCCGCTGGCGGATGAGATTGCTTCCGTCCTCGGCGGTTACGGAATCGCACCCGGGCAGTTACATCCAAATGGATGGGCCGACTTGACCCTGGATAAATTTCTGGCGGATTGTTTGGAGGTTCCTTTCTCGCTCAAAATTTTCTCCAAGCTTCATCATTTTAAGAGTTCGGCGGGGTATTTCACTTTCATCCGCCAGAGCGGATACTATGGTTTTGACGAGAAGCTGAACAAGATCCGCGAGTGGGATCGCTCTTACTTTTTTTATCAAGTTTAATGAGGGAAATCCGAACTTCCTTCGCCATTGGGGCCGGCCCAATGTGAAGAGTTTGAACTTCGGTTACCCCAACAAGGAAGAATCCGCTGTCATCGAGTTCCTGAAGAGTACCCCTCCTTTTGTATGGACATATGATCAGGCCTTCCATATGCTAAGGAGCCGAGTAGCGATTGCCTACCGCGAGGGGGATCGCGTGGTCTATATCCCTTATCGCGTTTTTGTACAAGGTACTTTTTATTTCCAAGTTGATGATTTCTTTTAACCCTTTGCAGGGGTGATCCTTTATCTCAAATCGCTGCAGATCGGGAGGCTAAAGCCCTAGCGAGAAGGAAGAAGCGGATGGCGGGAACCGCTTCCGTTATAGGGGCGGATTCTTCTGGAGGAATGATTCCTTCCATTGAGGCGGCTTCTCCTGTAAGGGCCTCCGTTTCACAAGGTCCCGCTTCTGCCTCCGAGGATCTTCCTTTGACGAGGAAGCGGAAGATAAGTGCGGATACAGAGTCTTCTCGTCCCAAGAAGAAGAACACCTCTGTGTCCCTTACTGTTGGCGGTACACCCGTATCCGCCTCATCCAAAGGAAAGAGCAGTACCCCAATTCACGAGGTATCTTGATCTATTCCCTCTTTCTATATTGCTACTTTTTCCCTCATGAGCTATCTGCTGTTCTCTTGATATTTTTCTTTACGCCTTTGCAGCCAATTCCCGACATCAGCGGATGGTGGACTAGGACCTTTGGCATGGCCGTGAGTTTTTCTTGCAAGGACACTGTCTCTTCCATATGCAATGTCCTCGGGTGGCTTCCCTCTGCTTCCCGTGTGCGCGAACAAGTACCGTTCCCTACCGCTGTGGAGGGGATCGAGAAGCGTTCTGTAGAGGTATATTGTTGCTTGCCATTCTCTTTCAAGGATCTTGCGTCCATTGTAACCGCCTATTTCTATTCGCCCTTTTTTATTCGTGAGCCGTCTTATATGCAGATTATCAATTTCGCTCAGGGCATTCTCCGAAGGGATGCCGAGCGAGCCAAGGAGTTGGAAGGTCTTGGTACTGAATTGGCGACTCAGAAGTCGCTTTATGATGATGTCCAAGGGAAGGTGAAGGTCCTAGAAGGTGCCCTTCAGAAGGCTGTGAGCGAGAAGGAGGAGGCTCTTAAATCTCTTCAGGCTAAGTCCGATGAGCTGCGAAAGGCCCTCGATGATCTAGCCGATTCCAAGGAGACACAAAAGAAGAGGGCTGAGGAAATTCTGGCTGAAGACGGTGCCCGCATCTACTGGTATGGGGAGCGGATTCATGCCGCTTATGAGCATGGACATCAGGGTCTCGTACTTAACCGCCCCAAGGTTCCCATCCCTGAAAAGGATTTAACTGAGAAGTGGGACAAGCTGGAAGCCGAGGATGCTGATATGGATGAGGTACTCCTCTTAGATTGGAAGAGTTTTCAGGAATCTCCAATTATCGGCGAGATGCCTACCCGGAATGCGGAAGAAGGGGCACCGCATGACATCTCTCAGCCTGAGCAAGAGGTACCGCCCTCTGAAGCAGTTATTGATTCGAGGGTTGAGGATTCGCTTGAAGTAGATCCGCCCACTGGAGGAGATGAGGGAGTCGCTGGAGGCGAGGAAAGCAATAGGGGTGAAGGAGAGGAAGCTGTAGCATAGTTTAATTTATATTTGGACTTTTTGTATGTAACAAACTGCCCGTATATATTAATTTTCTTTCACTTGCCACTTTGCCTATACGTGCGATTATTGTCACTTTATTTTCATGTATGATCCTTGCCTTTTGCCGACTTCATACTTGTAATTCTTCATAGTAATTTTTGCTTTCGCTAGGGTGGCCAAACCCTCTTTGCAATTTTTGAGTACTCGTTTATTCGCTTAATTTTATGCCTTACTCTATTATTTTTCTTTCGAAAATAATATAATCATAAGGTTAATCATAAGGTTTTGCGAGTGATGCGTAATCATGCATCCGCCTTTCTTTAATAGGCAACACATTTATGTGTTTTTTGAGTTTAACCCTAAGGGTTTTGCGAGTGATGCGTAATCATGCATCCGCCTTTCTTTAATAGGCAACACATTTATGTGTTTTTTGAGTTTAACCCTAAGGGTTTTGCGAGTGATGCGTAATCATGCGTCCGCCTTTCTTTAATAGACAACACATTTATGTGTTTTTAAGAACAATCCGCATTCGGGCGTAACATATTGAATAAATGTAATAATTGAATACCTTTATTGATAAAGAGACAAGGTTTATTACATAGGTACACTAACTGTGTGGGATCAAAGCCTCATTAAAACCTTTTATCAGAAAACCCAATGGGAAAAACTCATAAAAGGAAAAAGAGTACTCGTCATTTCCTCGAACTACTCGGCCTTTTTATATAGGCGTAGATTCTCTAGATTCCAGGTGCGCGGGAGCTTCTTTCCGCTCATTTCTTCTATTTCAAAAGTGGCTGGTCCCAGCTTCTTGGATACTTTGTATGGTCCGATCCAGTTGACGCCCAGCTTGGCTTTGCCATCTCTGGATTGTATTTTATCCGCTTTTTTCAAGACCAAGTCGTTCTCGTTGATTATTACTTTTCGCACTCTTCTGTCATGATATTTCTTGATTCTATTGCGGTATACTGCCATTCGCATGTAAGCTTTTTCTCTTCGTTCCTCCACAGAATCCAAAGCATCTCTAATGTTGATAGGATTTTGTGTGTCGCAATAATAAATTATCCGGTCTGTGGGTGACTTGATTTCAACAGGTAGGACTGCTTCGGCTCCATAAACTAGCGAGAAAGGTGTTTCGCCTGTTGCTGCCTTTACAGAGGTTCTGTATGCCCACAACATATGGGGTATCTCATCCGCCCAACCTGTTTTTTTGTCTCCTAGCCGCTTCTTGATGCCTTGAATCATGGCCCTGTTGGTAGCCTTCGTCATACCATTCGATTGGGGATGGTTTACGGAAGAAAAATGATTTTTGATCCCCATGCTTTCGCAGTATGCTTTGAACTTGGCACAGTTGAACTGGGTGCCATTGTCGGTTATAAGCTTTTGCGGGATTCCAAATCGCATGATAATGTTCTCTCGTAAGAACTCGATCATTCGCTCAGGTGTTTGTGCGGTTACTGCCTCCGCTTCTACCCATTTGCTGAAGTGGTCAACTGCGACTATCAAGTACTTCCTTTTCTTTGTCGTTTCTGGGAATGGACCCACTATATCGATTCCCCATGTTGCGAATGGCCACGCCGTCATTATAGCGATTTGTTCGGCTTCGGGAACATGCTTTTCATTCGCATGTATTTGACAATTGTGACATTCCGCAACCATCTTCTGGGAATCTTCCACCACTTTGGGCCAGTAGTATCCCATCAGTTTGACCTTTCTTGCTAACGCCGCCGAAGCTTCGTGCGCGCCACAAATTCCTTCATGTAGTTCTCGCAGCACGTAGTCTCCTTCGTTGCGACTAATGCATTTCAACCATGGACATGTGTACGATTTCCGATACAAAGTTCCATCCCGAATTGAGTATCGAGCCGACTGCCCAATTAGCTTTCTAGCTAAGCTTTTATCAACCGGTAAATCTCCCTGCTCCAGATATTGGCGGATGGGCATCCGCCAATCTTCATCGTCTTCCAGTTCTTCGATGACCATAATCTGATCAACCTCGAATGCTGGTGCCGATTTTATTTCCAAATTGCATGCCTTTTGACTCCATGGTTCTCTACTTGCCGCTGCTTTTGCCAATTCGTCAGCCTTTGCATTTTGGCCTCGCGGAACATGCACCATCTCCCAAACGACTCCCTTGTGCGTTAACTCTTGTGTCAATCTGCCGACCACCTGATGGTATTTTACTAGCTCCTCCTGTTTCACCAGATAATTTTTTGTGATCTGGTTTATCATGAGTTTGGAATCGCTGTAGATTACCACTCTTTCCGGGGTGAGTTCATTGAGCAACTTCAATCCGCATATCATAGCCTCGTACTCTACGGCATTATTGGTAGTTTTGAAAGTTAATTTTGCTGCATAACACAGGCGAATAACCTCCGGGCCCTTGATGACGACTCCCAGCCCAGCTCCATCTGTAGATAATGCCCCATCTGTGTACATGCTCCACTCTTCTTTTTGTGCCTTCGGACATTCATCGTCATCCCAGGTGAATTCGTTCACGAAATCGGCGAGTACTTGGCTCTTTAGCGCTGGTCTCCCTTCATAGCGAATATCGAATTCTCCCAGGCGAATTGACCATTCCATCAACCGGTCGGATGCGTCAGGTTTCTGTAGTACCTTTCGCATTGGGATGCCAGTTCTCACAATGATAGTATGCGCCTGAAAGTATGGTTTCAATCTAGCCGCCGTGGTTATCACTGCGAGGGCCATTTTGTCCAACTTCGAATACCGGAGTTCTGCATCCTTCAAGACTTTGCTCACGTAGTACACTGGATATTGTTTCCCTTCTTCTTCTCGCACCATCACAGTGCATATCGCCATATTGGTGACGGATACGTAGAGAAATAAATCTTCTCCATCCTCCGGCCTACTCATTAAGGGTGGATAACACAGTAATCGCTTTATCCCCTCGAATGCTTCTTGACAATCCGGCGTCCATTCAAAGGACTTGGATTTTTTGATGGCATCATAGAAAGGTAGACATCTCCTAGCTGAGCATGATATGAATCGCCCTAATGCCACCAACCGCCCATTCAGTCTCTGTACTTCTCTTATGCTCCTCGGCGTTTTCATCTCCATTACTGCTTTAACCTTCTCGGGATTCGCCTCAACTCCCTTGCCGCTAACAATGAAACCCAGGAACTTTCCCGCTCTTGCTCCGAATGTGCATTTCTCTGGGTTCAATTTGAGGCCATATTTGATTAGCACTTCCAGGATTTCTTTGATATCCTGCGGGTGGTCTTGCATTTTCTTGCTTTTGATGATCATGTCATCAACGTAGATCGAGAAGTTCTCACCGGATTTGTCTGAAAATATCTTGTTCATCATCCTCTGGTATGTTGCTCCCGCGTTTTTCAATCCAAAGGGCATCACCTTGAAGCAATAAGTCGCCTGGTGAGTTATGAACGATGTTTTGATTTCATCCGCCTTCTCCATGGGTATCTGATGGTAACTGGATTTCACGTCGGTGAATGATAAAGCTTCATATCCTGCAGTCCCATCTACCAATATATCAATGTTAGGAAGCGGATACATATCCTTCGGACATGCCTTGTTCAGATCTTTGAAGTCGACGCACATTCTGTACGTTCCATTTGGCTTTTTGACTAGCACCACATTGGCTAGCCACTCCGGATAGGTGACTTCTCGAATCGCATCTGACTTTAGCAAATCCGCCACAGCTTTTTCAATCGCCTTCTACCGCTCTGGAGCGTGCCCTCTCTTTTTCTGTCGCACTGGGGTTGCACCTTTGTCCACATTCAAATGATGGGTTGCTATATCTAGACTTATTCCTTTCAGCACTTCATTCGGAGTGGCGAATGCCGACTCGCATTGGATCAATACCTCGGTAATGGCTTTCTTTGTTTCTTCTGAGAGTCCAGCCGCTATTCGCACGTTCTTGTTATTTGAGATGGCGAATAGTTCCGTTTCTCCCAATGCTTCCGCTGGCAGCTTCTCTTCGACTTTATCCTCTTCGTCTGGCTTTGGTTCGAGTGACAATGTATAGGCCTGTTGAGATACAAGTTGATCACCTTCAACTATGACTCGCCCTTGGTGTGTTGGCAAATGTAATGTTAAATGTTTTATTGAGATGAGCGACTCCGTTTCCGACAAGAATGGGCGTCCCAGAATTATGTTGTAGGCCAATGGGAGATCAACAATTGCGAATTCTAAATCACCTCGCCATTTTAGATTCTTATCGCCCATTTCTGCCTCCAACACCACCTGTCCACTTGTTTGAGAGGATTGACCCCCAAAACCGGTTACATCCATGAAGGTGTGTTCCACCCGCTCGTCGTTGATTCCCAACTTATTGAATGCTGTCCGGGTAATGACGTTGCAAGAACTGCCTGTATCAATAAGGACCCACCTAACGTCCCATCTTTCAACGGCCATCGTAATCACCAGGGCATCCGCATGCGGCTCCGTGATTCTCGCAAACGAGTAATTAAGGGCATCCCCCCTATGCGTGTTGCTCTTTCGCCGTTCACGGCGAGTTCTCTTTGTTGGAGGTTCGTAGATTCCGCCTGCTATCACGTTTATCACCCCTTTCTTCTGCTTCTTTTCTGGCCGTGTTTCTCCCTCATGTGGGAGCGTTGTTTTCTCATCAATTGTTTCTTTTCTTACAAATTGACTCAGTTTGCCTCTCTCGATCAGCTTTTCTATTTCCTTCTTCAGTTCGTAGCAATCATCTGTGTCATGGCCATTCAATCTGTGGAACCTGCAATATTTGTTAGGATATCGCCCCAAACTGGTTCGGCCTTTCGCCTCAAGGAACCGCACATCCTTCTTCAGGGGGCTCTTTTCGATCCAAAGTAACACCTCCTGGCGAGTCGTGTTTAATGGTGTTTGATATCCTCCACTTTGAAAGGGGCGATCGCCTCTTCGAACAAAATTACTTTTGGACTGGGTCTGGCGCCGATTGTCCGAAGTGGATCTAGCGGCATCTCTTTCTCGCCGGGTTTGAGCCCTATGCTCCCTGTTGACATCATCCACTTCCATGAATTCCTTTGCTATCTTCATGAGTTCGGCTACGGTGCACGGCTTGTTGCGGATGATTTCTTCCCGCATGCTCCAATCTGTGGTTCCATCTGCCATGATGTTGCGGATGCTCACGATATCCGGGTTCTGTAATCGCACCAGAATATCGTTGAATGCGACAACAAATTCCCTTAGGGAATTATAGTTCCTCTGTTTGATCTCCTTCAGCTGCCTATCCGTCACATCCGCTGCTTTATAGCCCACAAACTTTGCACAAAAATCACGACTGTATTGATTCCAGTTGTGAATAGATTCAGCAGGTAGGGACCGAAACCAATCGGATGCTGCGCCGCCCAAAGTTGTCGAGAATAACCTGCAAATTATGCTTTCGCTCGCCCCTGCAACATCCATTAATTCTCTGTAGTTCCTGACATGAGCCTCAGGATCAGAATTTGGATCCCCATAGTATTTAGGTATCGCGGGCGCTTTGATTCTGTGATCTGGAATGCATTCCCGCAACGAAGGGGCAAAAGGTGAATCGCTCTGGACCTCTGCTCTCGGCCTAGGCGAGTACCCCATTCGCTCCATCATGCTCCGTAATTGATCTTCTAAGTCAATATCGGGTATTCGCCGGACTTCTTCCATCCGCTGCTGGTGAATTCTGGGTGGCATCCACCCGCCCATCGGTGTTGAGACGTGTGCCTGTTGGAGGACTAACCGCCGTCCCGTTATAGGATCAAAGTTCCATGTGTGCTCTCGCCCAGGCGTCATCAACTCCGAATGTCTATGAGGAAAAGGTTCCACTTGTTGTAGCGGAAGAGTGCCTTGCACTCCTGGCAACGGTTGGGATGGCTGCCAGGTCGGATGTATCATCGTAATGAGATCTGGGTGCGAGTAGTTGCTCGGGTGGCCGTGTGGGTTTGTGAGACTACTCTGGCCCACTTGATTTGGCGCCCGAGATGGCTGCGGGAAGGCAGATATGACAGGGATAGTCGGTGATTGTGTTGAGATAACCACAGGTCCTTGAGGAGCAGTCGCCACGACGGTATTGTGTTCGGCGAGGGCAGTTAGTAAATTAATCATTCGATCTCCAGCCGCCTGGCTCATGTTCGAAGCCAAGACTTGTCCTGCCATCTGCACGAAATCACTATTGGACATCTCCATCTCAGTTTGCACTTGGACTTCCAATAAGGGACTCAATTGTCCCGAAGGACCCGATGAGCTAGGCACCACAGGCTGTGTACTTGCAGGTTGCGAATTCGCAATCCGTGGTCCCCTGGAGTTCATACTGGTTGATCTAGTGGTAACGCCGGTCGTTCGTGATGGTTCTGACATGTTCTTCGCGTACCTTTAACCAAATGTTGGTAAAAAAAGGTCCACGTTCACCGCACTAATGATAACTTGCCGGATCCGATTTGATATTCTCTGCCGGAGTTACCTGCAAAACAGAACCGGAGACAGGATCTCCGGGAAAACTCTCCGACGATCAAGTCAGTTTTTATAAAAAGGTTGGTAACTTGACAATAGTATTGCGGGGAAAATTGTGAACGTACCTTTTTCCCTTGTTCTTAAGGCCTTTTATAGGTGTTTTTTAGGTAACCGCCGAGGGCGGTTACTCCTTAGTGGGCCACGTTCTGAGGGCGGTTCCCCTTTTTTAGGCCATGTCCCTTTCGTGGCTTTCATGGCAACGAACGTGGTTCTGAGCGGGAGTCTTGATGCTCCGTTTAGGAATTCGGGGCGGTTACTCGCTACGCCCACTTCCTTTATTCGGGTCCCATCCGATCTTAGACCATGGGTCTAAGTATGGGCTGGGCCTGCGAAATGAATATGACCCGGTTTAGCCTCGCGGGTCATCACATGCCTCCCCTTTAGTTTGATACAAGAGCCCTTTAGGGTCTGTTCATAGGGGACGCTTCGTTTTTGCTTGTCTATTCAAAATTCAAAAACTTGTGAATTTTTCCTCTTTCGTTATTTCTTTTCCGGCGTCATCTTTTCCGGCGTTGACCTCTTATTTCCGTCACTTCTCTATGTTGTCTTTCCCATGTAAGTTTTCCTCTTCATAACTTGTACCTCGTTCGGCTTTTTACTTCTGTTTATTTCTTTTCCTCAACATGTCGAACCCCAACCTCGACTTCGCACCGTTCGATGAGAACTACGTCCGCGAGGTTTCTCATGAAGTTGATGAGATGGTTGATGAAGTCTCAACCAGTTCTCATGGGTCTGATTCCCACCCCGCTGACTTCCTCCACTTGGCGAATACAACCGACGAGGGTCTAGGTTTTGACCCTAAGAAGTTGATTCCGCCACCTGTCCCAACCCTCCGTTTGTTACCAAAGAGGGACAGGTCAGGAAGCCTAGTTTGTCGCGAGACCATTGAGGATTTGCGGGTGCGATATCCTTGGCTCCAAGGTCTCGAGACCATCATTCCCGGGGAGGATAGAGGACCGGGCGATTACCCAAAGGGGTATTTCACCATTTTCGTCGCCCAGATTATCTCCGGCTTCACTTATCCGCTGGCGGATGAGATTGCTTCCGTCCTCGGCTTCACTTATCAGTTCAGTAATATTTCAGTTCAGTAATATTTGAGTTTAGTAATGTTTGAGTTTAGTAATGTTTCAGTTCAGTAATATTTCAGTTAGTAATTTTGAGTTCAGTAATATTTCAGTTCAATGATGTTTTAGTTTAATAATATTTTAGTCCAGTGATGTTTCAGTTCAGTGATGTTTCTATTGAGTGATGTTTCAGTTCAGTGATGTTTTAGTTCAATAATGTTCAGTTTACTAATGTTTCAGTTTAGTAATGTTTCAATTCAGTAATGTTTCAGTTCAGTAATGTTTCAGTTCAGTAATGTTTTCAATTCAGTAATGTTTAAGTTCAGTAATGTTTCAGTTTAGTAATAGTTCAGTTCAGTGATGTTTCAGTTCAGTGATGTTTCATTTTAGTGATGTTTCAGTTTAGTAAAATTTCAGTTCAATGATGTTTTAGTTCAATAATTTTTCAGTTTAGTAATGTTTCAATTCGGTAATATTTCAGTTCAGTGATGTTTCAGTTCAGTGATATTTCAGTTCAGTAATGTTTCAGTTGAGTAAGGTTTCAGTTTAGTAATATTTCAGTTCAATGATGTTTCAGTTCAATGATGTTTGAGTTCAGTGATGTTTCGGTTCAATGATATTATGGTTCAATGATATTCAGTTTAGTAATATTTCAGTTCAGTAATGTTTTAGTTTAGTAATGTTTCAGTTCAGAAATGTTTCAGTTTAGTAATGTTTCAGTTGAGTGATGTTTCACTTTAGTAACGTTTCAGTTTAGTAATGTTTCAGTTCAGTAATGTTTCAGTTGAGTGATGTTTCAGTTCATTAATGTTTCCCACTCTGGGCCGGGTCATTACAGTTTCAGTCAATGATGTTTTAGTTCAGTAATATTTCAGTTCAGTAATGTTACAGTTAAGTAAGGTTCCAGTTTAGTAATGTTTTGGTTCAGTAATATTTCAGTTTAGTAATGTATAAGTTTACTAATGTTTCAGTTCAGTAAGATTTCAGTTTGGTAATATTTAAGTTCAGTAATGTTTCGGTTCCGTGATATTTGAGTTTAGTAATGTTTTAGTTTAGTAATGCTTCAATTAGTCATGTTTCAGTTTAGTATTATTTCAGTTAAGTAATGTTTCAGTTTAGTAGTATTTTAGTTCAGTGATGTTTCAGTTTAGTAATATTTCAGTTCAGTAATGTTTCAGTTGAGTGATGTTTCAGTTCATTGATGTTTCGATTCAGTGATGTTTCAGTTTAGTGATTTTTCAGTTCAGTGATATTTTAGTTCAGTGATGTTTTAGTTCAGTGATATTTCAGTTCATTAATGTTTCTGTTCAGTAATATTTCAGCTTAGTAATGTTTCAATTTATTGATGTTTTAGTTCAGTAATGTTTCAGTTGAGTAAGGTTTCAGTTAGTAATATTTCAGTTTAGTGATGTTTCAGTTGAGTGATGTTTCAATTCATTGATGTTTCAGTTAGGTGATATTTCGGTTTAGTGATGTTTCAGTTCAGTTATGTTTCGGTTCAGTGATTTTTTGGTTCAGTCATATTCAGTTTAGTAATATTTCAGTTCAGTGATGTTTTAGTTCATGAATGTTTTAGTTTAGTAATATTTCAGTTCAATAATGTTTCAATTCAGTAATGTTTTGGTTGGATGATATTTCAATTTAGTAATGTTTCAGTTTAGTAATGTTTCAGTTAAGTAATGTTTTAGTTGAGTGATGATTCAGTTCAGTTATGTTTCAGTTCAGTAATATTTCAGTTCAGTAATATTTGAGTTTAGTAATGTTTCAGTTCAGTAATATTTCAGTTTAGTAATATTTGAGTTTAGTAATGTTTCAGTTCAGTGATGTTTCAATTCAGTAATATTTCAGTTCAGTAATATTTGAGTTTAGTAATGTTTCAGTTTAGTAATATTTCAGTTTAGTAATATTTGAGTTTAGTAATGTTTCAGTTCAGTGATGTTTCAATTCAGTAATATTTCAGTTCAGTGATGTTTTAGTTCAGTGATGTTTCTATTGAGTGATGTTTCAGTTCAGTAATATTTCAGTTCAATGATGTTTTAGTTCAGTAATATTTTAGTTGAGTAATGTTTCAGTTTAGTAATGTTTCAGTTTAGTAATCTTTGAGTTCAGTAATGTTTCAATTCAGAGATGTTTCAGTTTAGTAATATTTCAGGTTAAGTGATGTTTCTGTTCAGTGATGTTTCAATTTTGTGATGTTTCAGTTCAGTAATATTTCAGTTTAGTGATGTTTCAGTTCAGTAATATTTTAGTTTAGTGATGTTTTAGTTCAATAATATTTTAGTTTAGTAATATTTCAATTAGTAATGTTCCAGTTTAGTAATGTTTCAATTCGGTAATGTTTCAGTTCAATGATGTTTCAGTTCATTAATGTTTCAGTTAGTAATATTTCATTTAAGTGATGTTTAAGTTAAGTGATGTTTCGTTTCAGTGATGTTTTGGTTCAGTGATATTCAGTTTAGTAATATTTCAGTTCAGTGATGTTTCAGTTCAGTGATGTTTCAGTTCAGTGATGTTTCGGTTCAGTAATGTTTCGGTTCAGTGATATTCAATTTAGTAATATTGTAGTTTAGTGATGTTTCAGTTTAGTAATATTTCAATTCAGTGATGTTTCAGTTCAGTAATGTTTTAGTTCACTAATGTTTTAGTTCAGTAATGTTTCAGTTGAGCAATGTTTCACTTTAGTAACATTTTAGTTTAATAATGTTTCAGTTCAGTATTGTTTCAGTTGAGTGATGTTTCAGTTCAATAATATTTTAATTCAATAATGTTTCAGTTCAGTAATGTTTCAATTCAGTAATGTTTGAGTTCAGTAATGATTCAGTTCATTGATGTTTCAGTTCAGTAATGTTTCTGTTTAGTAAACTTTGAGTTCAATAATGTTTCAGTTCAGTGATGTTTCAATTCAGTAATATTTTAGTTCAGTGATGTTTCAGTTTAGTGATATTTCAGTTCAGTAATATTTCAGTTCAATGATGTTTTAGTTCAGTAATATTTCAGTTCAGTAATGTTTCTGTTTAGTAATGTTTCAATTCGGTAATGTTTCAGTTCAATAAGGTTTCAGTTTGGTAATGTTTCAGTTCAATAAGGTTTCAGTTTGGTAATGTTTCGGTTGAGTAAGGTTTCAGTTTAGTAATATTTTGGTTCAGTGATGTTTCATTTAAGTGATGTGTCAGTTTATTGATGTTTCGGTTCAGTGATGTTTCAGTTCAGTGATGTTTCGGTTCAGTGATATTCAATTTAGTAATATTTTAGTTTAGTGATGTTTCAGTTCAGTAATGTTTCAGTTTAATAATATTTTAGTTCAGTGGTGTTTCAGTTCAGTAACGTTTCATTTCGATAATATTTTAGTTCACTAATATTTCAGTTAAGTGATGTTTCAGTTTAGTAATGTTTCAGTTTAGTAATATTTCAGTTCAGTAATGTTTCAGTTGAGTGAAGTTTGAGTTTAGTAATGTTTCAGTTGAGTGATGTTATAGTTCAGTAATGTTTTAGTTTAGTAACGTTTCAGTTCAGTAATGTTTGAGTTCAGTAATGTTTGAGTTCAGTAATGTTTCAGCTCAGTGATGTTTCAGTTCAGTGATGTTTCATTTCAGTGTTATTTCAGTTCAGTAATGTTTCAGTTGAGTGATTTTTCAGTTCAGTAATGTTTCAGTTGAGTGATGTTTCAGTTTGGTAATGTTTCAGTTTAGTAATATTTGTGTTCAGTAATATTTCAGTTTAATGATGTTTCAGTTTAGTGATGTTTTAGTTCAATAATGTTTCAATTAGGTAATATTTCAGTTGAGTGATGTTTTAGTTGAGTGATGTTTCAGTTGAGTAATGTTTCTGTTCAGTGATGTTTGAGTTCAGTAATGTTTATGTTCACTGATATTTACGTTATGTTACATTATGTTACGTTTGTGTGAGGATATAAATCAATTGCATGAAGGGAGTAGTATTTAATATGACATCTAAATGGATGACATTAGACATTTATTATTGTCATTAGTGTGGCATTAGAATATATGAATTCTAGTGATTGTAAGTTTAATGATTGTTTATAAATAAATGAATGCTTAAAGAAATAAAAAAAAAATTTAAGGATTTACAAATTGATATTGAAATCCTAAGGATTTACAAATTGAGTTTACAATCCTAAAAATTTATAAATTGAGCTTACAATTTTAAGGTAATAAATAGGGGGACAACATCATTAATTAGAACATCATTAATGTTGTATTTAGTTATCATAAATAATGTTGTATATTCTCAATGTCAAGCTTTTCGTGTTCCCAATGAATAATCATTTATTAGGAGAAATAAATTTAATGCATATAACATTGATTAGACGGATACAAAATTACTTAAAAGAAGACGTCTTCTTATGTAAAATAAAAACATCCGGGAAAAAAAATATTTCTTGGAAGTTGGTTATATCTTGAGGAAAGAGAAAACGTTTTTCAAAGCACAATATTCCAAGTTACAACTCACATGTCATAAGGTAAACCCATTTTAATATTAAATCACAACTTAAATCATGGACCATTGGATTTTGATCCAATGGCTTATTAAACACTCACCATATATGGAGATAATTTAGTGCTCACCATTGAAAACAACCCCATATATATATATAATGCAATGTATATTTTTTTTAATTTAAGTTAAATTATAAAATCTATTAAACTTTTTTTTTATAAACAAACCATATATTACGAAACAACCGAAATTAAATCATTCTGAATACAAGAAGAAATACAATTAGGAAAATCTTCAATAAGAATTTCCATTTGTGAAAGAGAGCGTGCCCATGCAGCTAAACTATGAGCAGCAGTGTTGGCTTTTCGTTTTTCATGCACGAACTGGATGGATTCAAAAGAGTCGGCCACCTCAAAAATATCACCTAGAATAACACCAAGCCAATTTGACAAAACTAGCTCCCCTTTAAGCAATTGAATAGCTGAGGCTGAATCTGAAGCTACTAAAATAGCATGATATCCACTATCCCGTACCACACGTAACGAGTAAAGAATTGCAATTAACTCAGCATGTAGAGCCGATAATGTAGTACCAATTGGATCACCACCTGACATAGAAACCAAACCACTATCTCTGACGACCATACCAAAAGACCCCACAAAAGTTTTAACCGAAAAGGCTGCATCACAATTTAATTTAAAGATATTTGTAGGCGGAGGTAACCAAAAATAATTATCATGTGAAAACCCAAAACCAACGGTACTACTAGAAGCTTCTTCCCCTTGAAAAACACCATAAAAGCCATTCAAGCCACTATCCTGCATCATATAATCTCCAACCTTTGCCTTGCCAAAACCACCTGATGAAATAATCATTTTTCCTTTTCTTACAGCCTCCAAATTTCCAATTCTAAACCATTGAATTTAATTCAATGTAACCAATAGCAGCAAAATTTTGACCACCAACATTATTATCCAAAGCAGCAATATTTCGACCAACAAACAAATTATCTCCATCAGCAGCTACATCATGTCCCACAACAGCAACATCATCAGATGTAGAAAATCGGCAAGCAGTCCTACTTGAATTAAACATTCCATTCGAACCTGTTGAAACAGATTTTGAGACATTTACACCCCTTGCAAACCCAATAACTGAATCCCACACTACCTCCACCGATTTTACCACTCCAAGCCGCTTTTTGCCGTGAATAATTTGGTTTCTTTCAAACCAAATGAAATTAATCATTCCGCAAAAGAAAGCAAATTCATGCTTAGATAAAAACTTCAAAACATAAATAAACCATTCAAGACAATCCAGCCCCATAAGTTTATAAACAGGATAAACCAAATTCGACTGCCTCCAATATGATCTTGTACCTGGACAAAATTTAAACAGGTGAATCAAAGTTTCTGAATGTGATCCACAAAAGCAGCAATGACCATCCAAATTAATTCCTTTCATCAAAAGATTATCAAAACTTGGCAGAATATTCTTTTAAAATCTATTAAACTTTTAAATTTTATTTTGTGTATAAATATTAAGTAAACTTTTTTTTATTATATTATAAAGATAAATAAACTTTTAAATAATATTGTTGAGAGTGAAAATAAAAAATAGTTTTATTTCATTATTGTACAATATCAAAATATAGGAAAAATGAGGAAAAAATTTAAAAAAATTAAGCCCGTCTGCTGTAACATTTTTTTTTGTTTTTTCGAACGCCTCATCTCGACAAGATGGGGTTTTGATGCCATTTTCTCAACACTCATTCACGCGCAAACTACCTATATCTTTTCACTCCATCTCTACATTATCAATTAGTGGGAATGGTGGGAGAAAAGATAGGGAATCAAAGCAATCAAACTTCGTTCTAAAGTTTTATTCTTCGTCCTTAAGTCTTTAATTTCATTCCCCAAGCCTTCAATTTGTTTGAAACCAAGTTTTCATCAAGCCACCATGATATCTTCTCCAAAACTCACATCCCAACCAAAATCCAATCAACTTCTGCAGCAAAAGCTTAGTTCTTTCTCTAAAAGTGTTCTTCCAAAATCCGTTTTTTTTCAAGCAATCCAGCTTCATTTTAAAGGTTTAGTTTATCTTTAAGCCTTTAATTTCATTCATCAATCTTTCAATTTGTTTGAAATCAAATTTCCATCAAGCCACCATTGTCATCTTCTCCAAAACTTACAAACTTCCTTCAACATAAGTTCTATTTTTCTGCCTATATTCGCTCGAATTTCCATTTTGATCAATCGCAACTGTTGACATCCACATATGAGGCTAATTTCCAGCTCCCGACATCGACGAGTCATCAATTTACTTCCAATTTCAATTTGATCAATCACAGCAGCTGCCATCCATATTACAAGAATAATTTCAGCTCCAGATACCGACGACTCATCAATTCACTTCCAATTTCAAGTTTGTCATTTTCAATTTTGGTTTTTGTCAATATTATCATTCTTAAGATTAATTGTTTTTTGTTCAACATAATTTCTTTACGAAATTAACGTAGTTTTCAATTGCAATTATCGCTTTCATTTCCAATTTTCATCATTTGTAATCAAAATAACATTTAAAATCAATAAAAAAAAAAGAAAAATTCCCAAATCCTTTGTATTGATTGCATTTTATTTACCATTGCTTTAACTAGTTAAGCTTTATATAGTGGTAGGAATCCAAGAATGATTTTTTTTAATCAATCCTTACATCCTTCGCTCAATCATTTCATTGCTAGAACTCAAGTTTGGCGCACAATTTATTAAAAATCAATTAGGAATTAATTCCCTAGCACGCTTGCAAAATCACTCGCAAAAGCCAAGGCTGAACAAGATTTTCTGAAAATATAACCAACAAATATTTATCGAAATATAAAAAACAATACTCAATAATATTTTACATTTTTAACGTTTTATAGTATAATATATAAATTTATATTGTTGGTAATAATCACAAGTTGAAAGTTAGCTTTGTGATAATACATGTATAATAGTCACTTTCTTGCCAATTTAAACCTCTGCCTCTACATATTTTTAAATATCACTGACATTACCCAGATTGAACCGCTTAATCAGAAAAGTTTGTGGTTAACCTGGTTGGTTCAATCGGTTTAGTCTGGTTTGATGGACATTCAAAACCCAACATCAATCGGATCAAAGACATGATCAGTCTTGTGATCTCGATCCGATTTTATAATAGTGGTAACAGACAATTACACTTTATCTCTTGGAAACTATGTGGCAAAGGATGAGCGTCCTACTTAAGAATGATAGATGGCATATATTTGCCACACACACATCATACATGTATCAATAAACATCACACTTTAAATAATTAATCAAATTATCACTATGCAAGTCTATATTTCATTTTATTAATTGGGCTTTGCTTATATACTTAGTGGTTATACTAACTACTTCCAACTCTTCACAAGTACAATATCACAATAATAGTCAAAATAAAGTACCGCGCCCACTCTAAGATATCTCAGCACCACCCCCATGCTAAGGTGCTAAATATGCAACATATATTATAATAACAACTCTTCACATACAACTCTTCAGGTACAACATTTCACGTATAACACTTCAATCACAAAAATGACCATTGGGTATAACATATCTAAAGTAGGTCTTCTATTATTATCTCCCTAGCATGCATATATAATGTTTGCTTCCACAAATCGACAACCTTACAATAAAAAGCTACAACCAACGATAAACGTGTCAATTATCATATTACTAAAGCATACTTACAATTAGTATCTAAAGCATATTAAATATCAATCTTTCTCAAGATCGTTAACACAATTAATTATGCATATACAATCAATTTCAACCATAGAGTTATTTATACAATTAATCGCTTAATTAGGATACATTACAAATAACCAACGATACAAATATATATCAACTATCACTTACCTGCAAATCCAAATAACCACCATAGAACGCTAATTAATTGTCTAGCCTTTTACTACCGCATGAAGGGAACTCTTTCCTTCCAAGATATGAATCTCAAAAACCAAACTTTTGTTTGCAATCTCTAGAATCTAGTAGTTGGTTCTAAAAAAAAATTCATAGTTTTTGTGATTAAATAATAGAACTAGAGATTAATATTTTTAAATCCGGTGATGTTTTTGAACTTTTTTGTCCAACTCGTACAAATACAATATATTTTTATTTTTAAATTTTTTTCATGTCTAATCATATGTTTATGATATGTTACTAATTAGTAATAAAATGATGCACATGTGAAGTGTAAATGCCAATATTAATGACCAAGAAGGCAGGTTGATGAATTATTTCTCAAACTGACCCAACTTGTCAACGTTACGGAAAAAATAGCTTTTGGCTGCCTAATGTTAGGAGTAAAATTGCATTATTTTAGAGCATATGAGTATTTTTGCGCATTATCCCTAAATCTTCTTTTCTTTTAAAAAAAGAGAATAAAGATAGAAAAGGTAAAATGAATTCTGATAACTAACAACAAATTTTTGACTTTATTTGAACACATAAAACAATACCTTGAACCACAAAAATAATATGATACTGTGCGGGTTAGTATTTCTACCAGCTTAGAGTTGAAAACCATCACACCCATATAATGCTTACCTTTTAATTGTAACTTAATCATTTTACTCTTTCCACCAGATGTAGAAATAAAGTAAAAAAAAATACTTTTATAGTTGTCAACCAATTTACTTTTTAATGTCATAAATGGTGAAACTGAGAATAACATTATTAAGGTGATCAAATCTTATATTATTAGTAGAGTTTTCTTTTAAAACGTGAATCTGTATATATCTACTCAATATATACGTTATGTTATCATTCATGGATAATAAATGCAGAAGTAAAGTCTAAAGTAATGTTTAAAAAACTGGACCGGACATCAAACCAGTATGATTATTGGGTCAATGGTTTATTAATTCAACCGGTTGAACCAGAATAGTTCAACCGGATGATATCATAAATATATTATATTTATATATATAAATTAATAAATAAAACTACTTTATGATTAAAAAATATCAATATTTACCTTTTATTTTCAGAGTGTAGGCTTGATATTGAGAATCATTGGTTTGTGGATGGGATTAAAGGGAACCTTTTGGCCGAGTTGAATTAGGGAGTTATCCTTTTTGTGGTGGTCTGTCATCAGATCTGGAGATGGAGGAATAAGGAGATTTTTGGAGGAGAAAGGGTTGTTTTGCCTAATGTATTGGATTTCTTCTCTAAAAAGGTTAGTACCATGGTTGATAGTTTCATTGAAGAACCCTTGGCTAGGGCGTTTAAGAGGAAGGAGGTCCAGCTCTTAGGCTGGTGTAAACCGAGGGAAGGCATGGTTAAGCTTAACTCTGATGGCTCTTGTTTAATCGACGGGAGAATTGCTGCAGGAGGGGTCCTGAGAGATGATGGTGGCAGGTGGGTCTTTGGTTTCTCTCAAAATTTGGGAATTGGGTCTTCCTTCTCTGCTGAGCTTTGGGGGATATTTTCTGGCCTTAAGCTGGCTAAAAGTCTGGGGGTGAAGAAGCTTCTGGTGGAGTCTGATAACCTGGAAGCGGTTAATATGATTTCAGACAACAATGCTATTTGCCTGAATAGCCAAAATTTAATCAAAGGCATTAGAAGGATTGGAGCTTCCTTTGATTGTCTTAGCTTTGCTCATATTTATAGGGAGCAAAACCGTGTTGTGGACTGTCTTGCTGTTGAAGGGCACTCAAGGATGTTGGGGCTTTCAACCTTTTCTTCTCCTTCGTCGTTCATTTCTTCTATGGTCTTGGATGATGTTGTGGGGGTCAGTTTTCCCAGACTGATCCCAGGTTAAGCATCTTTGCTTGTTGTTTGTTTTTTTTCTTTCCTTTCCTACCAAAAAAAACTAAATATAAAGAATAAATGATAAGTTATATTTTTTAAAAGGTAAGTTATATAGTTTTATTAAATTATTTAATTATAGTTTAGAAATCCCTACTATTTTTGTTTTTACCTAATGTAGCTTTACAACGGTCACTCAAACTTCTTTTGCCGCATCCATCTCTTTCACCTCCTCCATCTCCTCCATCCTCCATCTCCTCCATGGCAGCAATCTCTTCCAAATTCAATTAACCCCTTCCATCCTTTGCTCATTTTCAAGAGTTGCTTCTATTATCCAGAAGAATAGAAATTGGCACCGAATAGCTCCCCTGCCATCTTTGCTTAGCCACTGTCAATTTTCCTTGACTGTCGTTCTTCCTCGATCTATTATTAGGCCACCACCACCTCTCTTCACCGTCTTATTTGTTTTTCATCAGAATATTTTTTGCATTCTCAGAGAACCGGCGTTAATCCAGTTCATCGGTTTAATACCGGTTCTGAACGGGCTAACAACATCGAACCTTATACCCTATAACTAAATCAGATAGATGACTGGTTCGCGGTTGAACCAATCAGTCTGGTCTGATTTTTTAAACACTGGTCTAAAGTACTCCTTAAGTACATAGAAGCGTATAGAGAAAGTAACATATCAGTTACGCCATAGAAATAAATACCTCATATAGAAAATTCGCTTTTTGGAGCTTTCAACACCTTCTCACTAGGCTTTGTTTTCAAAGTAAAATTGTTCTGACTTTCACATGCACCATCTTTGTTAGAACTAGAAAAAAATCATCATCTGAATCCACTTGATTTTCCACAAAGTGAGTCTCTAGCATGTCATAGGTTTTGTTTCAGGCAATAGTTTTCATTCCAAAAAGAGAAAGAAGTGACTCATCACAAAGAATTCTCTTTTTTTTCCGTCTGGGTGAAGAAGCTTCTGGTCATTGACATATTTATTCACAATGTCAGCAACATTATATTGAGAAATTTGTTTACTTGTATCTGTACCAACTAATTCGAGAAACTCAATTAGTGGTCTAGAACCCCACCCAACATGCTGCATTTTTTTTGCCTTTCTTTTCACACCTACTTGAATAGGTGATTGCCATGTGTGTTCTTCCACCCAAACAATTTGCTCAGCTTCGCCCATTTTATGGAAATAGTACTAGTAACAACTTAAATAAAATGAACCTTGACTTTGTCACAGTAAAATGTAGTGAATTTCAGCCCAAACCACTCCATTTTGTCCTCTGCTAGTACTAAAATACGCCCCCTGCATCAGGAGAGCGTTTTTTTAAGGTTAGCAGCAATACAATCAATAAGCAAATAAATTCAAGCTGAGAGAAGTCATTTACTGATAAATGCAGAACTACTCCTTAAATACATATAAGTGTATAGAGAAAGTAACATATCAGTTAGCCATAAAAATAAATACCTCCTACAGAAAAAATAAGCATTAAGTACAAGAACATCCACCAAAAGCATACATAGCTCAGAAAACTAGCAACAAATAAAGAACGAAGGCAAGGAGAAATCCACTAACACTAATGCAATTAGTTTCAAACAGCGAACAACAGCCAAAACAACGAAACATGCAATTGCTATCAGTTAGAGAGTAACAGCTAAATCTTCTTTTGTTTAAAAAAAATACAATAAAGATAGAAAAGGTAAAATGAATTTTGGTAACTGACAACAAATTTTTTGGCTTTATTTGGACACATAAAACAATACCTGAAACAACAAAAATAATGTGATACTGTGGGGTTACTCTTTCTATATGTCAAAAACTAGCTTAGAGTTGAAAACCATCAACCGACATAATGCTTACCTTTTAATTGTAATTTAAGCATTTTACTCTTTCCATAAGAACTAGAAATAAAGTAAAAAAATACTTTTATAGTTGTCAACTAAAAGCAATTTCATTTTTAATGTCATAAATGATGAAACTGAGAGTAACATTATTAAGGTGATCCAATCTTATTATCATTAATAGAGTTTTCTTTTAAACCATGACTTTATATATATCTACTCAATATATATGATATGTTATCATTCATGAAAGGTTATATATTTGGACTAAATCGATCCTACTTACTAGGCTAGGGGATTAAATCTAAACGGAATTTCAAATTATTTGGACTGAATCGAAAATGTGGGAGGAGAAATATTGTAATATATTGTTTGGAGAAATTATCAGGAATAATAAGAAAGATATCTTCATTCAAATGAAAAATGTACCAAATTTCAACAATATGTTTATATGCATGCCTAAATTCTCCAAAAATTTTAAAAAAAATCTATATCAGAACCTAAATATCTAATGCACATGAGCAGATAAAAATGAAACCTATAGATATAGCATTACACTAATGCAAAACTTTCATCTACTTCAACATCGACAGTTCACCGGTATTTACTATTTCCATGGGAAACGGGCTAATGGTTAAAACACACAACAAAACTGTTTGGCCTAACACGAAAAAACAAAAAATAACGTGAATAATACGAAAAGATGATAAAACATGAAAAAATGCAGACTAGATCGCCGTTTGCTACACCACCATCAGTATCTGCTCGTACTCCCTTTCCGGTTTTGAAACCATATAGGATTACTAATTGAAAAGTATCTGAATATATTAATAATGAAGCAAAAACTGACATATAGGATTAAATATGATTAACACCTTGTATGAATGAGTGGCACCCTGATTAACACCTCATTCCAGAAACCCATTAATTTGAGAGGCACCCTGATTAACACCTCATCCAATAAGCATTTAAAAGCCAATCTAATTTATAAGATTAAATATGATTAAGTGCAAATCAATCATAAAATTTCTTAGTCTAGTTTACATTTTGGTGCAAAAGCCAATAACTTGTATGAATGACTTATCAAGCACTTTTCTCCATCCTTCTCTCTCGACTTCATTTTTATTAGGAAAAAACCAATAATTACAAATTGACCAATCAACAACCAAACACCAACATTACTCTTCAGAAAAAAAGCCAACCACTAATCTATGATTCCTAATTAAGAAAACCAAGTGAAGTAATTTAATAATTAGAGAAATACTGCATCTAAATCACTCTCGTAATGTAACACCGACATAAACAACATCCTTGGCTACAATATCACATTCCAAATTTTCTCACGCAAGAATAGAAACTCCTTAACGATTGAAAGGAAAAAGGTGCAATTAAAGATAGCCCCTTAAATAAAATCGTTTAGAAAGACTAATTACAATGAATAATTACTGTCAAATTCGAATTACAATGTTGTTTAATCAAGAAGAAAATAAAATAAATCTATTACCCAAAAACATTTGATTATCCATGACACTAAGAAAGGAAATCTCACAATCACAGCTACCAAACAGACAACAAGAACAACATTTTTTGCTACAATGTCGCATTCCAAAACTTGCAAAATATGACAAGACACAAATTAACTCAGGGCTTTTGTATATTCAGAGTATCTAAGCGATTTAACTACTTACATTCACAAGCCGAATTGAAGAGACCTGTGGCTTTTCTTCTTCCTGCAGCCTAGAGCTTATTCTCCGCCATGAATAATCGCAGGATTGAATGGAACCGCGACGAGAGGAGAAGGATTAGGTCTAGAAGAGAGAGTCCAAGTCGAACTAGGTCTGGAAGGATTTTGGTTTTTGTCCGATTGAAAGTCAGACTGCGCAGCCAAAAAACATATTAGGGTTGAAAAGGATTTGGGGATTCTCTTCTACACGATGCATTTATATTTTTTATTTTCTTTTATATTTTTTTCTATCATATTTTTGCAACTGGCCCACAGGTTGGTAAAAGAAACACCAACCGCAGAAATGGGTGGCAATTCTCCCCCTCAATTTTGCAACAGCGAATTATTACTAGCGACCGAATCGGTTGCTAAATTAGCAACCGAATTTAATTCGGTCGCTAAATTCGGTTGCTAACTCACTATTTTCTTGTAGTGATAAATGCAGAACTAAAGTCTAAAGTACTCCTTAAGTATATAGAAGCGTATAGAGAAAGTAACATATGAGTTACGCCATAGAAAAAAAATACCTTCTACATGAAAAAAAATGTGATACTGTGGGGGTTACTCTTTCTAATAATGGCGATAAATTCGCTTTTTGGTAGGGTTGTGCATCGGTATAAAATTGAACCAAAATAACCGAATACCGAATAGCTAAAAAAATAGAACCGATTTACACCGAAAATAAACAAACCAATAGTACACCGAACTGATTTTTTCGGTTCGGTGGTTTTTAACCGCATTAATAGAACTTTATGATGGAAAAAACTGCATATTAACCATTATGTTCATTCCAAAAGGTTGCATATTTCATTGACCTACCTTTGTTCATACTGAAAATCTTCCACAAAACAAATATAGAAACAGCATATCACTCTAAATAGAGAGACGGAAAGGAAAAAGAAAGAACTGAGACAGGAGAGAGGAGATGAATCAGTCATTCGCAGGTTGAAGTGGATAAAAATTAAATTAGGAATTTGATTTATATGTAATAGAGAGAAGAAGAAGATAAAAGCAAACAATGATGGTGGTTCTTCATTTTAGAGTAGATGAAGAGATAAGTAGAGAAAGGGACTTTTTGTCCAAGAATACAAAGAGTCTTTTCTTTGTGCTTTTTTGAAAAACAATCAATGATTAAGAAATGGTTGGTGGGGGAGTAACTTAGGAAATAAGAATTGTTTTTTTATTGTTGGAAATAGGAAATTGTTTTTTAATTGTTGGAAATAGAATATTGGTTATAATTATATAGAGTTTCCCTATAAAACAAGAAATAGGAATTAGCAATATATAAATAAAATGACATGCTATATATATTCGGTTCGGTGCGATTTTTAAGTAATTTTTGTAAAACCGAACAGAAATGTAAACCGATTCTGAACCGAACGGTAGTAAAACCGAACCGAGAACCGAATTTAATACGGTTCGATTTGGTTTTGCAGTTTAAACCGCATAATGCACAACCCTACTTTTTGGAGCTTTCAACACCTTCTCACTAGGCTTTGTTTTCAAAGTAAACTTCTTCTAACTTTCACATGCACCATATTCATTAGAACTGAAAAGAAATCATCATCTAAATCCACCTGATTTTCCACAAAGTGGGTCTCTAGCATGTCATAGGTTTTATTTCGGCAATAGTTTTCCTTCCAAATAGAGAAAGAAGCGACTTATCACAAAGAATTCTCTTTTTTCTCTCTAGCTGAAGAAGCTCCTGATCGTTGACATATTTATTCACAATGTCAGCACCATCATATTGAGAAATCTGTTTACTTGTATCTGTACCAACTATCAAGAAACTCAATTAGTGGTCTAGAACCCCACCCAACATACTGCATTTTTTTTTGTTTTTGCCTTTCTTTTCACACCTACATGAATAGGTGGTTGCCCTGTGTGTTTTTCCACCCAAATAATTTGCTCATTGTCGCCCATTTATGGAAATAGTACCAGTAGCAACTCAAATAAAATGAACCTTGACTTTGTTATAGTAAAGTGTAGTGAATTTCAGCCGAGACCGCTAGACTTTGTCCTCTGTTGGTACTCAAACACACAACCTGCATGAGAAGAGATTTTTTAAGGCTACCAGCAATACAATCAACAAGCAAATAAATTCAAGTTGAGAGAAGTCTTTTACTGATAAATGCATAACTTAATTCTAAAGTACTCCTTAAGTACATAGAAGCGTATGGAGAAAGTAACATATCCATTACGCAATAGAAATAAATACCTCCTACAGAAAATATAAGGATTAAGTATAAGAACATCCAGCAAAAGCATACATAGCTCAGAAAACTAGCAACAAATAATGAACAATGCAATGAGAGATCCATTAACACTAATGCAATTAGTTTCAAATAGCGAACAACAACCAAAACAACGAAACATGCAATTGCTATCAGTCAGAGAGTAACAACTAAATTTTCTTTTGTTAAAAAAAAGACAATAAAGACATAAAAGGTAAAATAAATTTTGGTAACTGATAACAAATTTTTGGCTTTATTTGGACACATAAAACAATATCTTAAACCACAAAAATAATGTGATATTGTGGGGGTCACTCTTTCTTTATATGTCAAAAACCAGCTTGGAGTTGAGAAACATCACCCACATAATGCTTACCTTTTAATTGTAATTTAAGCATTTTACTATTTCCACAAGAGGTAGAAATAAAGTAAAAAAAAAACTTTTATAGTTGTCAACTAAAAGCAATTTCATTTTTAATGTTATACATGGTAAAATTGAGAGTAACATTATTAAGGTGATCCAATCTTATATCATTAATGAAGTTTTCTTTTTCTTACCAAAAAAAAAATGAAGTTTTCTTTTAAACTATGAATTTATATATATCTACTCAATATATACGCTACGTTATAAATCATGAATAATAAATGTAGAACTAAAGTCTAAAGTACTCCTTAAGCACATAGAATCGTATAGAGAAAGTAACATATCAGTTACGCCATAGAAATAAATACCTTCTAGAGAAATAATGTGATACTACGGGGGTTACTCTTTCTAATAATGGCGTCAAATTCACATTTTAGAGCTTTCAACACCTTCTCACTAGGCTTTGTTTTTATAGTAAACTTCTTTTGACTTTCACATGCACCATCTTCGTCAGAACTAGAAAGAAAATCATCATCTGAATCCACTTGGTTTTCCACAAAGTGAGTCTCTAGCATGTCATAGATTTTGTTTCAAGCAATAGTTTTCCTTCTAGAAAGAGATAGAAGCGACTCATTGCAAAGAACTCTCTTTTTTCTGTCTAGGTGAAGAAGCTTCTGATCATTGATATATTTATTCAGAATGTCAGCAACATCATATTGAGAAATCTATTTACTTGTATCTGTACCAACTAATTCAAGAAACTCAATTAGTGGTCTAGAACCCCGCCCAACATACTGCATTTTCTTTGTTTTTGCCTTTCTTTTCACACCTACATGAATACTGGTCTAGAACCCCACCCAACATGCTTAACAAATTCAACTTCAAATTGTAAAGTAAAAAAAAAAAGACAAAAAAGACATTCAAGAGATTATCTCCTTTGAAGTCTGTGGTGAATGCGATTCTTATTGTACTTCCCCATAATAAAATGATACTCGGAATGAGAAGTATGAAATTTCAAAACCAGTCTACTTTAAAACTGAAACATGTTTTTTGCTACATTAGAAGTATCAATCCACGAAAAACATAATATAAAGAAGTGATTATAGTTCATGTTCGGATGTGAAAACCACTAGTACCAAAGAAAATGACACTTTCTTAATGCATATTTATAAATAGGAAACAACTAGAAGATAAATACCTATAACTTGAACAAGCATGTGAGAGTTTTTCTGGAGGTAGTTATAAGGGTCAGATTTGACTCTTACAATACTTCCTACTATCCTTTCTTCAACTGTTTCTAAACCCTGGAGAAGCTCCTGAACTAAACTCTTTTCAAATAGATAAGTTTAATATTATCAGGAATAATAGCGGCAAAGTCGCTTTTTGGAGCTTTCAACACCTTCTCACGAGGCTTTCTTTTCAAAGTAAACTTCTTCTGACTTTCACATGCACCAACTTCGTCAGAACTAAAAAGAAAATCACCATCTGAATCCACTTGATTTTCTACAAAATGAGTGTCTAGCATGTCATAGATTTTGTTTCGGGCAATAGTTTTCCTTCCAAAAAGAGAAAGAAGCGACTCATCACAAAGAATTCTCTTTTTTCTGTCTGGGTGAAGAAGCTTATGATCATTGACATATTTATTCACAATGTCAGTAACATCATAGTGAGAAATCTGTTTACTTGTATCTGTACCAACTAGTTCAAGAAACTCAATTAGTGGTCTAGAACCCCACCCAACATACTGCATTTTCTTTGTTTTTGCCTTACTTTTCACACCCACATGAACTGGTGGTTGCCCTGTGTTTTCTTCCACCCAAACAATTTTCTAGTTGTCTCTCTTTTTATGGAAATAGTACCAGTAACAACTCAAATAAAATGAACCTTGACTTTGTTACAGTAAAATATAATGAATTTCAGCCCATACCACTCCACTTTGTCCTTTGTTAGTACTAAAACACGCACCCTGCATGAGGAGAGCATTTTTAAGGCTAGCAACAATACAATCAACAAGCAAATAAATTCAAGCCGAGAGAAGTCATTTAGTGATAAATGCAGAACTAAATTCTAAAGTACTCCTTAAGTACATAGAAGCGTATAGAGAAAGTAACATATCAGTTACACCACATAAATAAATACCTTCTACAAAAATAATGTGATATTGTGGGGGTTACTCTTTCTAATAATGGCGACAAATTCGCTTTTTGGAGCTTTCAACACTATCACATCCGGATCCAAAATTTTCATTTTATATAACCCGCTATTAGATGTATTATGTATTTGTTGAAAATTTATAGATTTTATACCTCAATATTACACTATGTCATTTTTAAGGTGATCGTTTAGTTGAAATATAATGTAAATTAAATAACATTGATGAAATATAATGTATAACATATCTAAATGGTTAATTGATTATTAATATTACTTTAATAATAGAGTTAATTATTATAATTATATCAATAATATAAAAAAAGAAAGGAAAGAAAGAAAGAAAGAAAAGAAAGAAAAGAATATTCATGGAATACTGGAGAGGAAAAGGGGGAAAAGTGAGTGAAAAACTCACTGAAACTACATGAAAGTCTAGAAAATAATCTGAAATCACGAGAAATTGGGAGAAGGGCATCCTGAATCGGAACGGGGCAGTAAAGAATAATGGAGGCCCTATATTAGAGTAAAAATGACATTGTGTGGTCGGAATAAAGGTACAACAGTCTCGAACTAAAGTAAAGGGTTTTGTGTGGACCAATTATAATTTGCAACATTTAAGTCTATAAGAGGTAATATTTAATATTATTTTCTCCTTAATTTGGTTATACTTGGACAGTTATATATTAAAATAGATAGTTCTTTGGAGGTTTCAGTCTTGATGTTAGATAATTATTAAACCGTTAAAAGTCAAATCATTATAGCTTGAGAAAATTGTTAAGAATTTGAAGATGAAATTAGTATTAACGGGCCTTTAGCAGTGTCACGAGTTTGAAGGTATAATCGGCCAGTGGCGAATATAGGATTGTTCGGCTCCGTGGGGGGGGGGGGGGGGGGTTACTTGTCGTGTGTAATTTTTTTTTCCTAAATTAAACTTGTTCAATTTTTTTCCGTATATATACATGTTATAATAAGAGTGGCCAAAACCAATTTTTAAGTACCAATATAGAACTTTTCAAAATCAAGTTATATTGTGTTTAAGATTCTTAACATGTTAAAAAAAATTGCGTCTAATAAAAAAATCGGATTTAGGACGGCCTAATAGACAAAAAAAAAAAGAAATTTGGATTTAAGGATGACCTAACAGGCAGAAAAAAAAATTAGAAATATGAATTCAAGAAGGGCTTAACAGACCAAAAAAAATCGAATTTTGGATTTAAAGAGGGTCTAACAGGCAAAAAAAATTGGAATTTTGAATTTAGAGAGTGCTTAACAGGACATGGGCCAATTTTGGAGTGTTAATTCAGCATTCGACCGTTATTTCTTGGAAATAGGGGGCAGAACCACCACATCCTCAAATTTGGTGGAGACATGAGGGGCCGAAACTACTCGTGCTCATGGTGGTTCCAACGGCCGGAGGGGCCCCTCCATGTCTCTGCCCCTGGATGCAGGTATTAATATCAATAATATCCAGACCCTTAAAGATCAGGCATTCATGCATCAGCAAAAACTAAGTATAAACTTTCCACAAGAATAGCGGAACGTGGGGCGGTAGCCTAAGATTCCACAACCTAGACCAACTAACAGACCGATCCACACCATCTGCGCCAGGAAGACTTATCTCCAGGGGCGGAGACAGCCCAGGGCCCGGGGGCCGCGGTCCCCGGTATCACCCTGAGTAGGGGTGAGCCCCCCTAAGGAAAATGTTGTCTTACTTACTGAGGGAACATGAAATTAAATAAAGATTTGTGTTAGCACAGTTGGTTTAAAAAAGGAGCAAGAAATTCCATCATATATAAGAGGTCCGTGCTTTGAACCTCCACCCTCATTAATCTGTTTCTTATTTTTGTTCTCATACTCTTTTTCTTATTTTTTTCTCCCAATATTATTTTATTTTTCCCCCTTTCAATCTCTTACCACAAATTGTAAATATTATTTTACTTCTTTTCCCCTCAATCAAAAAAATCATTATCCAATTTTATTTTATTTTCCATTGAATCAAATAGTCCACTTTTTTCCGGGTAAATTACACCCATGGCCACTGAACTTTATCATTTTAACATTATGGCTATTAAACTTCAATTTTTAACGGTATGACCACTGAACTTTACACTTTTTAACATCGGTGGTCGCTCAACTTTAACTAACTCCTCAAAATAACCGTTAACGAACTCAAAATGAAAATATTCAAGAATTAAAGTTGTTTAGAACGACGATTACCATGAAACCACATTTTTTATTTTCCAAAATCACATTTTTTTAGAGTTTTCTCTCTCTAAAAATTCACGCACTCTCTCCTAACTAAATAACACCTAAATGACCTCAAAACAAAAAATTTCAAGAATTAAAGTTCCTTAAAATATCATTAAATCTTTGAATTTTTTATTTTGAGACCGTCAACGGTTGTTTTGAAGCATTGAGTGCCACCAGTGTTAAAAAGTGTAAAGTTCAGTGGCAATACCGTTAAGAATTGAAGTTAAGTGGCCACAATGTTAAAATGGGTAAAGTTCAGTGGCCATAGATGTAATTTACCCATTTTTCCCTTACATTAAAGTGTCAATGTTATCATCTAGTTTTGAGGGTTTTGATTTAAGGATTTAATTTGAAGGTTTTAATTTAGAATATTAGCGTTGAATTTATAGAAATAGCATTGAATTTATAGAAATTTAAATGATCATGCTTTTCACGTTGGACACTTTTAATTTTATAGTCAACACCAAAACGAAGAAGTTTTATCATACAAGAGGGTAAAAATTACTCCAATCACCGTGCTAATTTTAGCGCCCCATGTATAAAATCCTGGCTCCGCCACTGCTTATCTCCCCAACAAAACGATACTCGGACCTGGCAGAATATGTGTCCTTCCTATCAAAATGCCATATGAGTCGATCCAGATGACCTGGTGAGCCACCAGTCAGAGACACAATCACACAAGCTTCTTGAGGAGTGAGTAACTCATGCACCTTCTCCGTATCCCATCTGAATAAACTTGGAATCCATAATTCACGAACAACGCTCTGATCGCAATCTTGAGGAGCAAGGGCAAAAAATTTAAATCCTATAATTGGCACCCGGGGAGAGTCCTAGATGCGGACTGAGCTACCATCACCAATGCGCCATTTGTATCCATCAAATAAGTTTGCAACCGAATTCCAAATGCCTCACTATAATTGGCTTGGGTTAGAGCCTATATTTTCTAATAGAATGCCCCTTAAGGAAATATTTAGATTTGAGGATTCTACAAACTAGAGCAGTAGGGTTCATAATTAGGTTCCAAACATGCTTATCCAACATAGCAATATTAAAAGAGTGTGTGACGAAATCTGAGACCACTATTCTCCTTTCTTTAATATAACCTGTCCTAATAGGCCCAATGAATACGTCGAGGACCATTAGGGGCGGAGCCCCACCCGAACGAATTCATAATCCACTGTAGTTCATCACAAAGGGATTTTGGTAAGAGAAACACACTCATGCAGAAAGTCGTGATAACCTGGACTGCATATTTAAAGAGAACCTCCCTGTTTGCATGTGAAAGCATCTTACCGTTCCACACATGTACCCGTGCCAAACTCTATCACACAGGAAGCTGAAGATGGCTCACTTATTTCCACCAGCAACCGAATGGAGTCCCAGGTAACAACTTGTATTTAAAGGACTATACATATTGTCACACCCGACCCTAAACGACCTCAATCGATATCGGGCGTGAAATAGAAAGATCACAATCAACACTTACTAGTCTCCAAATTATCCAAATATCATAAATATCACACTTTTCAAAAATTCCTCTTAGATATATTATAAAATAACTCCATATTTCTACTATATTCAAGTCCCAAATTATTACCCAATACAATCAATTCTCCAAATAAGAAGCAATATCCTAACTAAAGACAAAACCGATGACTTGATACTTCAACCTTCTCTATCCATCCGAAACTTCTCTTATACCGTGCTCTTTCTCGCCTAAAACATTAAAACATTTAAAAACGGTGAGACAAAAATCTCAGTAAACAATTATCAACTACATAAAATACTTATACTCAAAATAGCTATATATATATATATATATATATATTAATTTTCAAAATGCATCATATAAAATTCATATCCTTAAAAATGAACACTTTATGGATTAAACCATAGTAAAATACTCAAAGTTGTACTTTTAAACAAATATGCATTTTCAAATATCATAAGCTTGCTATCATTTCTCAAAATACCACACATAGTCAAAACGTAAATCACTGTATTAAAACACTTAATATAAAACTCATATCCAAAATAGCTATATATATTTTATTTGTTTAAAATCTCAACTATACAAAATAAATAGGTTCGTAATTAACCATTTACTCAAATCAACCGTAAATCAATAAATACTTCATAAATCGTATTTCGATAAATATTTCATAAACTGTATATCGACAAATACTTCATAAACTGTATCTTAATAAAAGCTCCATCAACTGTATCTCAATAGATACCTCACAAATCGTATGTCAATAATTACTTCACAAATCGTATATTAATAAATACTTCGCAAACCGTATCCATCCGAGAGATAATCCCCGTATGTATCAATCCCCACAATATAATAGAATCGAGATATCTCATAATTTTGCCTAACCCTGCATGGTCTTACTCAACACTTCTTTGCCATGCCCTATTAGGTCTTAATTGTGTACACATGCCGTATTTCTCACTAAATACGGACTTTAATTAAAGCCACCTATCCGGATTACTCTTGATGGATACTAAAAATATTATAATTTCATAATATAATTTAAAAACAGAAATATATATATATATATATATCAAAATATATATATAACTCATAAACAAACATCATACAGTTTTATCAACACCTTTACTCAATCAATTTCCAAAATATTCCATCATAAATCATTATTGTACTAAAATCATCAATAAATAATTTAAAAATATACTTTATTTCAATAAATCATAAATTCATCAAAATTGCAACTTTAACAATCTTTAATTAAAACTAAAATTTACTTTGAGAAATAAATTTATAGAAAATCACTTAATATATAAATATACAATTGTTCATAAATCAGTTATCAATAAAGTTTCTCAACAAACTTTTCTTTGAATTTTAACTCTTCAAAATATCAAATCTTACACAAATATTAATTAAATATACTAAGTTCATCAAAACCAAACTTTAATCATATATACATAAACATATATCATAGGTTGAAATTGACATGCAAATACATATATAATTACTTGAACTTAACTTTAAGCTCATGTTAACAACTAAATCATAAAAACTCCAATTAATCAAATGCATGTCAAAAATCACCACAAAAATTTAATTTCTGGAAAAATATAGAGTTATACATACATATATATACATAAAAACTCAAAAGGGTAGTTGATAATTACTTACTTTAGCACTAATTGAGAGAATTAGCACATTAAACCTCAAATTTGCCCCTCTAATCAGTGTAGGTCGAATCCATCATACAAAATTCCAAATCCAAATCACACCGACAACAATGTGTATTAGGATGTCTAGAATCTACTGTAAAAAAAATCGGCTCAATCGGACCATGGAAACTCCAGATATCATAAAATTACTGAAATTGGGTATAATTAAGAATTTGAAGGAGCAAATAAGAAGATGAAGAAGGATGAAAATGTTTAAATGAATATTTCATTTTTCCTACTCCTTGATATCCGAATTCAAGGTCTTGAATGTTGGGATTTAGATTCCCAATGATGGAAAATATCTCCTCTGGCCCTTCTAAAATTTAACTTATTTTAAAACTTACCCTAAACTTTTAATTTTACACTTAAAACATGAAATTAACATCCAATCTATATCCATAATATTCAATTAACTCTCCAATCAATATACAACTATAATATAACCTTATATTAGGGTATAATAACTAAATTTAGGGACACGGATGTGACACATATTGAGCAGTCCCCTACTCTCAAACTGAAGGTGCAGGGGGGACGTTCAAGCTAAACTGGAGCCTAGATTTATGAAATTTCACACTCTGACGTGACTCAACTTCATACCTCTAAAGAACAACATGTATAACTTGACATTTGGAGACAGAAGCTCGGAAAAACATAATATTATTATCTGCAAACAGTAGGTGGGAGACCATGGGGGCACCTCTAATGATTAACATTGCTTTTTTATATGCATGGTTATTACAAAATGAAAACATGGTTTACTCGTTTTTTTTGGCTTATACATCCCCAGTCACCCAAAGTTGTCCAAAAACTGAAACTGACCCCTGAACTTCAAAATGTTACAACTAACCCCTCAACTTACTTCTTTGGAAGAAATAACCCTTAAAATTGCTTCTTTAGAATAAATAACCCCTAAATCTAAAAAAAACATTCGACATAACATTACAGTAGAAATAAAATATTTTCAAAATGTCTGCTTCCATATCTAACTAATTGGCTGATACATTTAACAAAAGGGCAAACAAACTCTCAAATTTACAGATATTAACCTATTTGATGAGTTATTTTTTCAAAATAAGCAAGTTGAGAGGGTGAGTTCTAACTTTTTAAAGTTCATAAATCAGTTGCAGTTTTTGGACAACTTTAGTGGATGAGGATGTATTAAGCTTTTTTTTTTTTTTTTTTTTTTTTAAGTTTACTCATTTAAACCAACACAATTTTGATTTTATATAAATAAATTACAATTAAACCATTAACCTCTAAATATATGCCCAACATATTCATTTAAAAATAAAAAATAAAAAAATAAAAAAGCATAAATTAATATTAAGAGGTTAAAATGCTTTTTAATCAAACGACTTTTGTTTACTAAATCAATTTGACAATAAAAATGTTGTTTTCAATTAGACTTTCGTGTATGTAATAAAATAAGAAAATTACACATCAGCTAAAACTTCCTTATTTTGACACATCAGCAAGTGCTTTAAAATTTTACTAAATGTTTATTTTCTTCATTCTTTTATATGTATAATAGATAGATTTGAATTGAATTATATTATTTAGAAATTTGAATTATTATTATTATTAATATATATTTTTAATTTAAAATTCTCCCTTAACTAATAAGTATAAAGATTGAATATCTTAATTAACGAGTAAATTACACATGTCGCTCTTGAACTTTGTTCATACTTTTATTGTGGTTACTAAACTTTAAAATTGGACATTATGGTCCTTAAACTTTGCATTTTATTAACATTACGACCGCTTTTACTATTAAGCAAGATGACCACTCTAATAATAGGTAACCCTCCATTGTGAAGCTTAGGGAAATGATATTTTAAACAACTTTAATTCTTGAAGCTTTTGGTTTTAAAGTCATTCGGGTTTTGTTTGGTTAGAATGCAGAGATTATTTAGAAGAGAAAGTTCCGAAAATGGTGATTGAAAAATAAAAAATAGTGGTTCCACTAGAAATGTGGTTGTTCACAACTTTAATTCTTGGACTTTTCCATTTTGAGATTATCATTAATTATTTTGACTTAGTCAATGGAACAAGGTCATTATGTTAGTTAGTAAAGTGCAAAGTTTGGAGGCCATAATATTCGATTTTGAAGTTCATCGGGCGATAGTGAAAGTGATGAGGCAGCTGGGTCCCAAGCCTAACAAAAGTATCACCAATTGCCCATTTAGCGGGCCAGCTCACTTAGAGCCTATTCTGCAGGCCAGTCGCCACACTGAGCCCATCCATAGTCTGAAATCTGGTAACCTTAAAGACCGAACTTGGAGAGCCAAATAATGCTCAGGGGAATTATGGACTTCCCCCTATACGAGGTCTATATAAGGAAGCTAGATAACACCCTAAAGGGATATGGTCTCTCTATATACATACTTTCTCTCTATTAATCTCTCACTAACTTGATCGTCAGAATGTTCCCTAGGATAGTTCCTAGTGTAGGTTGACCAATTCAATGGACCAACTACAATTCACTTTCAAAATCTCCTCATTTGGAATAGTAAGTGTGAACCGAGTGAAACCACGAGTCCTTCAATTTATCTGAAGCAACAAGAAGAACGATCGGAAAAATGGTAGAAATCTCCCACTAGTATGGATTACTCATACAAAGGAAGTTATCGAATCCAACAAACAGGGTAAATGAAAAGAAACAGATACGGCACTGGTCATCATGAACTTTGAGGATGAGGTGATGGTGGGAACAGACTCTGATGATGAATCTAAAGACCCCCATTATAAAGCTGATGAAAATCAGTAGGGTTTTCCAGGCCGCACAAGCCAAACACATTAAAGCATAGCAACAAATAATGGAAACTCAAAAGACAATGCATGAGGACAAAAAGAAGTTGTGGGAACCCCTACAAGCTAAAAACCTTCTCGCATAGGAGGCCACACCAATGCAATCAGGTAAGGTCCTAGAAGACAGTGATGTCCCCCCTTTGGGAGGACAACTCTCAAACAAGCATGCTACTATTTGTTGGAGTTTAGTGTCCTAAAGACAATTGTTTTAGGATATAAATATTAATGAATAAATTATTTATTTAATCATTTGTTTAATCAGATATATAGCATTAAAATGTAACTATATATAAAGGCACTAATCTTTCATAAAGAAAGTAATCCTAAGTTTGTTTAAGTAATTATAAAGTGTTCATACAAGCATGAAGTGAGACTGTACTTTATAATAAGATCAATAAACTTAAAATCAACCCAAGTCAAGTAATATGTTAAGGGGTTGGCATATTACTGTTGAGACTTGCATGTAACAGTGTTTTCTATCGAGACAGAGAGCTGATCTCACAAGCTTTAGATATAGAGATATCTAGACAGTTACATGGATCCGGTGAAGGAGTTCATTAGGATTGGGACCCGACTTGAGATAACAGTATGGATTGATTTATCTAATGTGTCAACTATTCATCTCATTGGTATTAGTAGGTATAACTAATCCTCGGACTCAAACATTCATTAATTAGTGATTATGGATTATGAAGTGTGATACTTTGATTCTGTGCGAGCACGATCCACTACAGGTGAGTGCCTGGGGTGTGTGAGAGCAGGGTTGGGTATCACATAAAGTAATTGCAGAATAGTTAATGTCAAATTTAGTATTCGTCACTCCTGATAAGTGATATATCCAAATGGGCGCTTGTGGTGAATTAACTGAAATCCTTGCAAGGTGATAGAGTTAAGAGTAGAAATAGAAATTTCACTTAACTTATCTTTCAGAGTGAATTCAACCTGTACAAGTAAAATAGACTCTTCGTTATATGTAACCTTGACACGTTCCATGGTTATAAGGAATTGACCAAAAGGATATAGTTGATGAAGGATCGTATTATACTGTACCTAATGCAGAAAGGTTAATGTCAGTTATCAACCTGACTTCTTAATTTCTCTAGGGGAATATCATAGGTTCTGTTAGTAACAGCTCACGACGGTATTCTGTTATATATATGTTGGAATTAATCAGGATGAATTAATTTCAAAGGATATATACGGCTAGTGACAATAAAGGACCTAATGGGTCGCATATGGGACTTGGAACCAGATGACGAAAATGTAATTAGTGTGACACTATATATGGGCCGAAATTTATTAGTTAATAGGGATAAATTAATTTGATATAATAATTATAATTAGATTATGATTGGAAATTAAATTATAGGATTATCTGATAATATTAATTAGAGGTTTTAATGTGATTGAAACTCTAATTAATTATCCCTGAAAATAATTAAATAACTAATTGGATTAGTATTATTGTCTAAATATAATTGGTTATTATTTAGATAATAATAAGTGTTTATTTAATTATCTAATTAGTAATTCTATTCCGAATAAAATTCTAATTAATTAATTAACTAATACAATTAGGGTTAGGGTTTTGAGAAGTCTATAAATAGACTCCCTATACTGCAAATTTCGACACACTCAAAAGAAGGGGCTAGAGGAATCGTTCCGAAATCGTCTCGGCTAACTTACATTTTTTCTTACTCTCTCTTTGATCTCGTATCGATTCTGTTAGAGGCAGTCATTACGATTGCTAATTATTAAGGTTGATTACTAATAGTTATTGTTTTCTATGTTGAACAAATTGTCCGTGGCTCACGGATTAAATATAAGAAGTTGTGGGCACTTCGTTTGCAAATGTAGATAGTTCGTCAAACAAGGTATTTCATTCTATCCCTTTTTGTATGAAATAACAACTAACAGATCTTGGAAAAGGGAAATAGATAAAATAGATAAAATTTTATTATCCCGTTATGCCTAGGCTTGTCTATTTTCCTTCACTATTGACACTCATCGAGTGTCCAAGATGACATACAAAGCCTTGTTTAAACAAAGAAGAGATTGGGAGGCCAAGTTCTAGAGGTTTTTGGATAAAAAGGCGTTAGGCGAAGCTATCAGAGGAAAAGTCACGTCGAGCAAAACCCTTGAGGCTAGTTTCCCCAAGAACTGGAAACCCCATCGGCTCTCGATGCATACAGGCATCGAAAACCCGACTTAACATTATGTCACTTTCATTAGTATAATCAACATATACTCTAAATAAGACCATGACATGTGCAAAGTCTTCCCGTAGCGCTAGTAGGAGTGGCCCAGGAATGGCACCAGGGTATATAACTTGAGTCTATCGATTGTTTAACCTTTTGAAGGAATTTTTTGTTGTTCGGTTCGTGGGAGAAGTGAAAGCCAAGAGAATAAGCTCAGACTTTAATGACGTCGGACAATGGATGGATGAGCCCCTGTGAGAATACATGGCCCATTTTCACCATATGTCATCCAAAGTAAAATCAATGAATTTAGAAGTGGGCATAGATGCCCTCGTGAAATGAACAACTTGAGAACCGCTCTGAAAAAAGTGCTACACAAATCCTCCTCAATCTTTCTAAGAATTAATGGCCATCAGCCAAAGCTTCATCTGTTATGATGATAGCACCAAGCCTACGAATTATGAGGAGCGCGAAGAGGATAAGACCAGGAACAAGTGTACCAAAGAAGAGTAAGGGAAATAAATTACTGAAAAAAGAGTCTCGTAGTTAGAGGGACAATGGTCCCATTCCCTATCACCCCTAGAGAAAAGAGCATAAAAGAGATACCCTGGAAGAAAGAGCGGTACACCATAGCTTGGACATGGAAGTCCATTATTTGAAAGAATTTCGCTTTCCACCAAGGTAGAATGCTAAAAAGGAGCCACCATGATCATATCACCATCCGGTTACATCAAACCAACAGAGGGGAAAGACAAATAATGCAAGTTCCACAACTTGAACAGGAACAACACGGACAAATGAAAATAATACCCTAGAGAGTGTGAGAAGTCGCTTCTCCAAGGATCAAAAAACAGCACTAGGCTAAGACAAGAGGGATCCCCGAATTAGAGGGATCTGGAGCCCATAAGGAGGATCCAAAGCACCCTCGATATTAGGTAGAAATCTAAGTGATCCACAAAGGGGCTCCTGCATATGTTGAAGGATCAATTGCTATAAAGAAAATGAAAGGGACGATAAGAGAGTCTCTCTTAGTGAACCCTCTTATTATGGACACCCCATAGTGAAGCACTTATAGTGTCCCTCCTGATCAACAACTTCAAGGTGCACCATATATTGGTGGACATGGGTAGCTCAATGAACCTTCTATCATATGCGACACTCATAAGTATAAGACTCAAATGAAAAAGACTCCAGGAAGGGACTTTCGTCGTGGTAGGCATATATGATGTAAAAGTGCTAGTGATGGGCATTATTTCCCTCCCGATCGTCTTTAAAGAAGAGGAGAAGCTGGTAGAAGTCTAGGCTGACTAGGTCATGATAGTATCCATTTATCATATAATGTTATTATAGGTTGACCCCTCATCTCAAAATTCAGTGCTGCTACTAGCATCTCGGACCTCATATTCACCATCCCCATCACTTTGATCCACCTAACTATAATTGGGAATATGCATCTGGCCAAGAAGATACACTGGACTTCAACCAAACACGCGTAAACCATACTGGTCATCGACAATTTGGGTAAACCTGATGACCTGAGGGGGATACACATTGCAACCATTATACTTTGAAAGACTTCAAACTAGGGATAGACTGCACTCTAAAATTAGGAACTCAGCTCTCCCTAACTATGGGTAGTGGCATTAAGAGGCCTTATTATAGCCTTCCAAATTATGTGCATGGACAACATCCGATATCACCGAGGTCTCACCAAATCATACTCCCGCTACTTAAACACAGACCCCACCTTAAGAACCTGTCCAAAATAAGAAAATTCTCCACTCCCACTATAAACAAGAAGCCATCATAATCGAGATAGATAAATTGCTAATATTAGGTTTTATTAAGTCGGTATGTTATCCCTTTTAGCTTTCTAGTGTAGTACTTGTGAAGAAAAGAAATAAGAAGTACTTCATATGTTTAGACTTCACTGATTTTAACAAAGCATGGCCCAAGGATTGTTATCTGCTACCCAATATTGACCAGCTCGTCGATCAGGCAGTTGGTCATAAAATCTCATCTATTTTTTTATGCGATTGCGGGATACCCCACAAAATAACACAAGTTTCGTCACACATAAAGGCACATTATTTTACAATGACATGCCTTTTGGGTTGAAAAACACATGGGTGACTTATCACCGGTTGATCGATAAAATGTTTGCAAAACACATCAGAAAGACTATACATGTCTACATCGATAAGCAAGCATGAAGAAGATAACCCCAAGGACCTCGATGATGCATTTAAAATATTTAGACTATACTAACTGAAGCTAAACCCTGAAAAATGCATTTTTAGCATCATGTCGGGTAAGTTTATAAGCTACGCAGTGTCAAAAAAGGCATCAAACCAAACCCATATAAAGTCATTGCGGTACTAAGCATGATACCACCCCGAAACCTCCAGAAAGTTCAAAGGCTGAATGGAAAGCTAATCGCACTAGGGCATTTCATCTCTTTCTCCACACAGTAATGCCTACCCTTTTATAACCTCCTCAAGAAAGATCGCCCCTTTAAATGGGACATTAGCTATCAAGATGCCTTCATGGCCATTAAAATATTCTTGAATTCTCCTCCCTTGTTATCAGCCCCAAGGGAAGGAGAAGACCATGGCCTATATTTTACAATCACATAAGAAACAATGACCATTGTAATCATTCAAATGGAATGTATAAAGACTCTACATATGTACTACCTAAGCAAATTTCTCAAAGGCTCTGAGCTGAGATACTCTGTAGTTGAAAAATTCCTATTCTCCATCATGTATACAATGGACCAGCTTTGTCCATACTTTTAGGCTCACACTGTGATAATAAAAAATAACTTCCCTATAAAAAGGGAAATCTAGCGCCCGAAAATGTTGGGCTAAATCATTGACTAGTTAGTACGCCTCTCTTAGTTCGACATCCTTTTTTAGTCATACACCTTCAACAAAGCCCAAAACTTATGCAACTTCCTTGTTGAGTTCATAGGCCTGTTGGAAGGGATCCCAGAGTCTCCCATCTTATAACCAAAGCAAAAGCTTAAATGAGTGGCATATTAGTGTAGCTTGCTCTTGCAGGAGTGACTGGACAAGCACTAACATATCCATCCAAGGCCTAAATTAATTTGACATCAACTACGTCGTCCGATTGGAATTTCCAACCACCATTAACCAGGCTCAATATGAGCTTTGATAACAAGGATGTGGTTAGCACACTTGCTAACCTCTGGTAAGGTCACCATCTATAGTGACTCCAAAACACTAGTTGCACATCATATGAGGATATATAGGTTAAAAGCTCACTTTGTCCATTCAGGTGGAGTATACATCGATCAGTGGGTGCACCACCATCTTATGGAACACTTGCACTTAGTGAAATCTGACCCTATAATGTTGGGCCTAAAGATTAAAAAAGGGTTAGAAACCTTAAAAAAAACACCAAAAGTATGTAAAATGAAAGCAAATGCAAAATAGCTAACCCGAGTAATATCTAGTTATGCAAACTAAGCCTCCTCCTTAGCTATCAGAGGTGCATCATCTAGGCTCACCCCCACTTCATCTTCTAGAGGTGCCTTCTTAATCGAACTTTCTTTGTTGGGGGACCAGAAAAAACATCATCCATGGCAGACAATTTCTTATTGTGCCTATGAACCTTAAGCTCAGAAGCTCAAGCCTGAACATGGGCCTCAATCTCTTTAAGAGTGGTCCCCTAAAAAATCTCTCTCTCTTTCTCCTTCTAGAGGAACATGAGCTTCGGGCCCACTATTTGTATGGGTCCTTTCGGTAGAAGGTAGTTCATCTTCCCTCGGAGAAGCTCGAGCATTATACTCTATTTCCAACACAAATTCTCTGCCAACACCCTTTAGATTTCTGTTCGACTTAGATTACATAACTACAAGAACATCATTAGCGGCCACCTTACCATCTTCAGCAAAGGCCTTAATACTCGGCTCACCAGTAGGTTGACTAACAGTCATGTCTGACCTGGATATATAAATTCTCAGCTTTTCTTTAGGTGCATAACTAACAATCCTAGGCTTAACAGGACCCCCTCTGGATCAGGGAGAGAAGGCTCTAGGGCCAAGGGTTCAGCAGCTAGAGAAGCAACATCATGATTGGATGAAGGCACGTCAAGTCTGAAACTTTCCCTAGCACCCTTATCCATGCCAACAGGCTTCATCTGATTAGCATCATGATAAGGAGACTGATTCCCCAGCAGAGTAGGAGTCAATGCATTCCTTGATGGAGCACTTCCCCTCAGAGCAGGCATACCCCCAACCACAATAGCAACCCCATCATCAACCTCTCTATTCCTCCTTGCTAATATAAAAGCATGAACATACGAGTTAGAAATGAGAAAGGCCTACAATGCAAAATATAAGAATCAAAACAAAGCATAAAAATTTCACCTCAGAGAAGATCAACATACTCAATTGTGCTCATGGCATCAAACTCCCCATTCAAGCCCCTCGGGCCGTATGACATATCAATTTCCATCATTTAGATCATATTTGTATAATCTCGGGCCAGATCAAACTCTATGAGTTGATCCATGACCTTCTTCTCATCCTCAGTTAGTGGCCTCTCCTCCCTTCACCCGCCGCGATCTGTAGGAGCTGGATTCCAATCCACGTGAAAAGGAAAGCCACCGAAATAAGGGTTATCATGATCATATTTATTGGGGCTAATCAAGAACCACTTCATCCTGAACCCCTTAAAACTATCTTTATTCTTGGTCAATAATGTGGTTCTTTTCCTATGCATATCCAAGATAATGAGGGCATCCACAACCCTCAATTTGGGTATCTAGAGGCAACAAAATATGGCCCCGTTCAGCTTAATGCCAAGGTCATAAGCAACCTTGGCAAAAGTGAGCAGCTCCACCTAAGAGTTAGGGGAAATTTGGGAAGGACAAATCGTGAATTCGCCAAATTATCCTCCACATAAGTGGAAATCGTATTTCCATATGTTGGGTATAAATACCTAAGTAACCTCAGCAATTGGCACCTACCTGACAGGTTGGGCTGGGGGCACGAACATCCATCCTTTGCAGACCAGGACAATCTTCAAGAAACGACTTAATCTTCACCGCAATCATCATAGACAACTACTCTTCAACATGCAAATGAACTTTCTCGGATGTTTTCTTTCCGACGGACTTATCAGCTTCAGAGGTTTTCTTAGGAGCCATAACCAGAAAATGGAAAAGAGGAAAAGAGGAAGAAGTCGGAAGAAACACTTACATTTAAAAGCGAGAATCACTAGGAAATGTTCCGACAAAAAGGCGACACAAGAAAGCAAGCAAGAGGTAAAAATAAACCCACAATAAAACTCTCCCCTTTTATACTATTAGGAAGGCAACCAAAATGATGGATGTTATCATTACTTATTAGTAATGATTAAAGAAGCATTAAATGGTCTTGGCACGCACCCTCAAAAATCGCGTTATCATGCCACGAGACGCATAAAGAGAAACCGTGGTCAACTCAAAAGACGCCTAGAAGCACAAGAAAACACGCCCTAAAAGTTGCATTTATGAGCATTGGATGATGGGAAGTCAACAATTAGGAGCCCGCATAAACTCTTTACTAGTCCCTTATTTAAAAAAAAAAAATCTAAAAAGACACCAATATCAAATCCCTTCCTTGAACTTATTAGGTAACAACAAGTATATGGTTCCCGAAGCCAATTCTTTCTCATCCTAAAGAACGATAAATTGACCTAGGGGGGACATTTGATATCAAGCAAATAGAGCTTTGCCAAATGGCGCCACAGAGACCCAAACCAACTCTCGAAGATAGAGGGTACATGGCATCTCCTCAGCAAAATAAATTAATACGACTGCGTATTAGGAAGTTTGATTCTGTCTCACTAGACCCAGTCAAAGATCCAATCGTTGTCATCATCACACCCGATCTCGAGAACCACGGGCCTAGTGGGCTTGAGGGATATCAGACCTCAATATCTGGGCACACTTCCTCCTATCAACAAGAGACACGTAGCACACCCCACTCCACAATCCATAATCGTCTTGTACTGCTCAAAATCAGTATAAATAGAGTAAATTCAGCTCAAAGTACACAAGTTCATTCATTCTATTAAGCTTTTGTTACAACTTTTATTTACTGCGATTATCCTCCAGCTCTTTCATAAACTGACTTTACTTTTATGTAGTTGTATGTTGACATTTGGACTCTGAGAATTCAAGCACATCATATATATATATATATATAACTTCCAAAGAAAGTTTTATTTGTAATGTTAGATATTCCTAAAATGACAATCTCAACAACTTCCATGATCTCAAATATTACTAGTACTAAATTGCATGACAAGATGACATATACATACAACAGAAAGAAAAAAGTAACTTCACAAAAGAATTGAAACCATCAAACTGTGTTTTGGCATGGCAATTAGACAACCTCTTTATAACAATAATAATAAAAAAGTTGACACATGTATTTATATACCATTAATTAAATTAATAGAAACAACAAAATCATACACAATCCAAAAATAAATGCAATAATTAAAGAATTTTCTCCTGTATATATTAAAAAATCCCTCAAAAAATAAAAAATCAAAGAGAAAAATGGAAAACCAGATCTTGTTGAACCTTGTTATTCTAGTCACATTATGTTTTCAATATTCAGTGACCTTGAATCCTCCTACTTCAATTCCTCCTCCCCATCGATATTACCGTAAAAAAGCAGCAGATTGTGATCCAAATATTTACTACACTTTTTGCGTTCGATGATTTGAATCCAATCCTCATAACCATCATTACGCAACACTTGAAGACATGGTTCAGTTTTCAATGAAAGAAACTGTATCAAATTCAACAAATATTGGTTCCTACATTTCCAAACTTCTAAAGAATGAGAATGATTTAGACAGAGAGGCTCTTGAAGATTGTTTGGAGCTTTACTCAATGGCTAAATCGAGATTGGGTGAAGCCATTTATACTTTGAAATGTAAAGATTATTTTAAAGCAAATATTGAAGTTAGTGCTTCTATGGATTCATCTGCTACTTGTGAAGATGGGTTTAAACTCAAGAAAGGAATGGTTTCTCCCTTGACAAACTTCAATGCTGTTTTTTTCCAGCTAAATGCTATTCTGCTTTCTTTTATCAATATGTTAAAGTAACATTTATGTTTTCTTGTTTTACTCATATCAATTATTAAAATAAATAAAAATTTATATTTCTTTATACATCCATCTTCTATTTTAGGGGATTTTATATTAAGAACTGGTCTTCTAGTAGAATATAATCGTATAGAAGTAAATTTAACGGTAATGTTTCCAAGTAAGATCAATTTTAGCCACGCGTTATCAAAATTTTGAAAAGATTGAGTTGACTTATTTAACTGTCACACTTGACCTTCTAAACAAGTTTGTTTAAGACTAAATCTGCAATTTTCTTACAACGTTAGAGTTCATTTTGGTCTTTATTCCTTGTATTATTAACAAAATTACAAAAATTATGTTAAAATTGTAAAAACTAAATCTACTAGATATAAATTAATCACAGTTTTTTTTTTATTAAATTGTCTAAAATATTTACTGTGTTATCAATATAGTTACAAAAAATCAACTAAAAAATGTACGAAACTGCTTCAATATATCGGGAGAAAATTTGTTATCTTCAATTCGGTGTCTCCTTCCATGTCCCTCTCACATAAAAAGATCAATATTTATTTAAAATAAAATATCATGTGGGCCAAAAGGACATACACATAAAAATATTGATTTTTTGTATATGAGAGGGACATGGAAGGGAACACGAGGACAACCGATTTTCTCTCCAATTTATCGACAAAGTTGTTTAAAAGGTCCGATGTAATAGTTAAATAACAGTCAAACCAGTCTTTTCAAATGTTTGATAGCGCAGGACTAAAATTGATTTTACTTTTTTTAGATTAAATTTATACATTTCCATATGTTAGGACTAAATTTGCAAATCGCATCAAACATTAAGATTAATTTTATTAATTTTGTTAATTTGTCTGAATTAAAAAAGATAGGTTTGTTCAATGGGCTCGGATGTATACAAACGGGTAAACCAGGTGTGCCCGAATACAATTGAACTGCAGGGTTTAGCAAGGGTTTGCATGATATCCTGAGACTTATCGGAGCTTCATGGTGCCAAGGTTTTGTTTCAGTCTCTTGTAAGAATTCAATACTCACTCGCCATTTTCGCTCTTTTTTCGCTTCCATTTAGCTTTGAATTTCCTACCTAAATAGCTTACTTGAATTGGGTTTTATTCCTTCACTGCTATTTTCCCCCCTCTTTTATTCCCGTTCATTCGATATTGCAATTTGAATTAGCTTGATTTCTTTTATCTTGATCATCAACAACGAAATGACCTGAAAAGCATATTGCTTGACTTCATCTTCTCCAATGCGTTCCCTTGTCGTATTCACCCACAGGATTTTAACTAATTCCAATTTGGTTACGACTTCCACCACCAGCACTACCCTTTTGTACTCTCTATCCAATCATTTAAATCCTAGGGCAAATGGGTTTGCTTTATTTCGTTTACTCTCCTTCACTCCTACACACCGGCGTGCTCCGGATCCTGATGATCCGTCCACCCTGATGAGGGAAGATGGTGTCTCTGTTTGCTCTCAAATGTGGATTGAGAATTTTCGTGAACCTGATAAGATAGCGAATAATTTGACCTCTTATTTGCGTCGATTCGAATTATGGGTATTAGCTTATCAGAAAGTGTGTGCTGATGAAATGGGAGCTTATATGCCCCGTAGTGCAGTACAAAGGTCTGCATTGGAGGATTTGTTGGCTCTTAGAAATGCAGTTCTTGATGATAGATTTAAGTGGGGTGCTAGGCTGCAGTTCTTTATCAGGTCTCCGAAGGATAAGACTGATTACGAGTCTTTGTCAAAGAGAAAGATTAAGACAATTCTGACAACCACACAACCTGCTGCATTTCAAGATAGGATAGTTCAGGAGGTTCTGTTTATGATCTTGGAGCCAATATATGAATCAAGATTTTCACAGAAATCATTTGCATTTAGGCCTGGTAGGAATGCACATACAGCATTGAGGGTAATTAGGCGGAGTTTTGCTGGGTATTTGTGGTATATAAAAGGGGATTTGAGCACAGTTTTGGATGGTATGAAGGTGGGGTTGGTGATTAGTGCTCTAATGAGAGACGTGAGGGACAAGAAAATAATTGATTTGTTGAAGGCAGGATTGACTACTACTGTGATTACAACTACTGTGGAAGAGCCAAAGAAGAAGAAGAAAAGGAAGTATCAGAAAAAGCGGGTATTGGCAGATGATGAGCCCAAGCCAGATCCATATTGGTTAGAGACTTTCTTTGGGTTTGCGCCTGAGGAGGCAGGGAAAGTTCCTTCTTGGGGTCATTGTGGAATACTTAGCCCCCTTTTGGCCAATATTTGCCTTGATGAATTGGACCGGTGGATGGAAGGTAAAATAAAGGACTTCTATCGTCCTTCAAAGAATGATGTCATATGGAACAGTCCAGAAGGGGAAGCTGAACATGGAAATACATCTTGGCCAGAATTCGTGCCAACAAGTGGACCAGACAAGACACGGAAGATGGATTATATAAGATATGGAGGTCACATCTTGATTGGTGTTAGAGGACCTAGAGCAGATGCTGCTACATTGAGGAAGCAATTGATTGAGTTTGTTGATCAGAAATACTTGCTCAAACTTGACAGTGACAGTATTCCAATTGAACATATAACAAAGGGTATAATGTTTCTTGACCATGTTTTGTGCCGAAGAGTGGTGTATCCAACTCTTCGGTACACTGCAACTGGTGGGAAGATCATCAGTGAGAAGGGTGTAGGAACACTTTTGTCTGTAACAGCAAGCTTGAAACAGTGCATTAAACAATTCAGAAAGTTGAACTTCCTAAAGGGAGATAGGGACCCAGACCCACAACCTTGCTTTAGAATGTTCCATGCTGATCAAGCTCACACCAATGCTCAAATGAACAAATTCTTGTCAACAATGGTAGAGTGGTATAGGTATGCTGACAATCGGAAGAAAATTGTGAACTTCTGTTCTTACATCACAAGGGGCTCACTTGCAAAGCTTTATGCTGCAAAGTACAAGCTTCGTTCACGTGCGAAGGTGTATAAAATTGGTTCCCGGAATTTAAGTCGTCCTTTGAAGGAGAAGAAAGGATTGTCACCCGAGTACCACAATTGGCTAAGGATGGGCCTTGTTGAGTCAATTGATGGGCTTCAGTATACCAGGATGTCTCTTGTACCCGAGGCAGATTATACCCCTTTCCCAAATAATTGGATACCTGATCATGAGAAGGCCTTGCTTGAATATGTAAGACTAGAAAGTCCAAAAACTTTGGAGGAGCAACGGTTTTGCATTAGAGAGCAGGGTCTAGTTTCACCTCAAGATTACATATCAATGCTTGTCTGGAACTACAAGAAAAATGCTATTGCAATGGATCAGATTTCCCTTATCAAAAGTGGCAGCAATGACTTGGAGAAAGAGCAACAGTTGCTGCTCAGCTCTAAGAATGAGAACTATAATGATCAAAATAAAGAAGATGAAGAACATGAAGATGGGTTTCATGTGGCAGAAGTGTAAGAAATATGTTTTATTTTGCACTTTGGTGGCATAATTTGTGTTAGTGGGTTTTATACAATTTTAAGGAATCAAAGCAGAATGAATTGCTGTTGCAATAAGCTCAACATCCTCTTGATTGTCCAACTGCATACTTTCTTGTATAAATTCAAATATATTTATCCAATTCTAACTTCAAAGACTTATCTGCTTTCATGGCTTTTTTCTTTTATAAGTATGCAGCCCACGGTAGGGTTATATTAAGTACAAAAGGCCATTGTAAAGTGTATCCTTTTTGCTCTGACTTCAGTTTATATAACCAATCTGTCAGTCAGCTTTTTGCCTCCCCTCATATAGAACCTCTATCCTTTCTTTGGGAGATGAACTTAAGTTGAAGGTGGCTTCAGCTACAGTTAGTAATAGGTTCGGAGTCAGCTATTGTTAATTGTTAATTGGTTATTGTTTTTGTGCCTGCAGAACCAACCACTATTCTTCTGCAGAAGACTGTTTTGTTGCTAGTATATTATGAGACTCTGTTTTGTCACTAGCTTATGTGGTTCTTCCTTGAATCAATCCTTGTGCTCCGATGGCCTGATCCTGTTCATGCTAAATTCTTTTGTTGGAAACATGACCTCATTTCTTTCGAGTTTAACAATAACATGAAGGTTTCTTAATTGTTGGTAATATCAGTAGTGCCTTCTTCTAGAATGGAACTATTTGTGATGATGGTTTAATGACTGTTCTTTTAAATCATTTTGATGTAGATCAAAGTTCCCAAGTTCTAGTTTAGAAGTAACACGAAGATCCCTTCTATTCTGATAATTATTTGAAAGTGATCAATGACTTCAAATGATTTTCTAATGTTCTTCTAGTCTACAAGACTTGATTGCTGTTTTTGCTCTACAGACCTAGTTCAGTTGTTGCTTTTTTTTTTTTTTTTTTTTTTTTTGTCAAAGCTTGCGAGAAATGATGATCTTTTTCATTTCAAATTAAGATTGATTACTATTTTCTACTTAACTTGATGAAAGTAATCTACTTTCATATAAGCCACAGAAATAGGTGACTTAAGCATTGGATTCACTACTTTTTGAGGTATATTACCAATGTTTTCAATAAAAACCATGAATAATACCTTTAGAAAATATTTATTAAACATGCTCAGCAATCTGCATGCATCCCGAAACATCATTTGGCGAGAAGAATGTGGTGGGTGATTGAAAGCAGAAATTTTCATAATTTTGTTTACCATTTTTGTCTTAGTTGTTCATTTATGAGATAATTTCATGATGAGGTTGTCTTGCTGCAAAGAAGAGTGTCTTCTTATCAAGCAAAGTTAGTTTAGAATTGCTTGGGGGAGTTTAGTTGTTGAGAATTTGTTTGAAGGGAAGGATAAATGATGTTTTGTATATATATTTTTTTAACTGAGATTGGATTTTAGCTTTTGTTTCTGGAAAAGCCCTGTGGAGCAAGTAAATTTTGTTCCTATTATGCCTACATGCGGATTCTCTTTTGACCAGTGCAGATTCAAATATTTTGGAAAGTTCCTTACTTAGCAAGAGCCTACCTAAGTTTATCTATGTCTTGGTTGTTCTATTTGGAAGGTATTGTCATGAAATCAATCATCCATTTCTCTTATCTTCTTATGAGATGCTTGTTAAGAAGATTGCTTTCAGAATTGTTACTTCTTCACTTGTACTTTCATATAAGAGCTTTTATTCAGTAGGGGCTATTTCTTGTTTCAGGATTAATTGTGTTTGATTAGCTAAAAAAATTGTAATATGTCTAAGAGATCTGCTAAAGAGGTTACTCTTTTAATATTGATAGGGTGATAATGGGATTCTGTATATATGTGTGATTTGTCCTTTTAGATTAAATGCTTGGGCTTGACCTTGACCTTGTAGTTTGTTATGGTCCCACGATGGGGATCGAATTACAGGTTGGTTCCTTGTTAGATTCCAAACCAAAACACGTCTGTGCTTCGATTTTCTGCCCTTTGAAGCTGAACCTATATTGACTGTTAGTTGGAGGCTCGTTAAGAGAGAACCTCAGATCTCTAGTCTATGTTTGAGGAAATAGGCAGACCCCGATGGGAAGAGTCATGAATAGTTTTCATTTTTCTGTTGTGGAGCTTGTGATCTGTCTCGCAGATCAGAAATAACAATATCTCGATCTGTGAGAGCAAAATCTACAGCTTCCGACACAAACTGCTGTAATACACAACACACAAACTGCGGCAGAGTTACCAAGAGTGGGTCAGGCAGTTACATTCCAAATACACCGAAAATAAGATACACATGCGCATAGGCAAGGACGTATGACACTTAATTAGGACACATATTGATAATATTATTGGCTGCTGCACTTAACATGTTCCTTGTATCCATTTATTAGTTATAGGTTTGCATTTGATACTCCTTTCTTCTATTCTGTCTTGATTTCATGCTCTTGTGCTACTTTTGGGTCTTCGTTTAGTTGCCTTTTTTTATATATATCACATAGATGTTTTGACTATATATATTTTTCTATCGCTTGCTCTTCCTCTTGGCAATATTTTATGTATCTATTTGTTATTTGTATATTTGACTTTACATTGCTGCATTCTTTGTATGTTTCTTGTTTTGTTTCTCATTTGGTTTTGTTGAGAAGCATAATGTACAACATTACCTATTCAATAGGATGAAGATTGCTGCAAGAATTAAAATGTGTAGAAATGGGAACTCTAGAGATTGATGTATAGATGAGAGCATGCTGACTTACATGCTTATTGCTGCTAAAACTCTTTTTACTTTAGCTTGTTTTATTCTTCAATAAGTGAAAAGTCAACCTCAATCTCACAATATATTCACACATCAATTGTTGTTGAAACTATAGGAATTCAAATCCTAAACAACTACTATTTTTTCTTTATGGGCCCACTAGGTAGGCAGCCAAGTTAGACCAGTATTATATCCTCTTGACTACTCATACTATGTTCAACTGAGCCAGAATTTTAAACTACATGCACTGAAGGAATCAAAAATTTAGAAAACCTGATTCTCTTTTGCTTTACAGGAGGATCAGCGATTGAATTATAATTACTATAAAACCAGACCAGTCAACTTTGCAGAGTTCCAACCAGTAGAGTTTGAATCTTCATGGATGGTGCTCAGGAGCTTCAATCAGAAACCACAGGTTAGACCATTAAATTTAAAACTAGATACGTACAGAGTGCCTATTTTATCCTTTCTATTCTATCATTTGAATGCCTATTCTTCGTTTTCTTTAACTATACTACGGAGAATCATCGAGTTAACTCTATTTTCCTTAGTCTTGTACACTGCTTTCTTATACTATCATTGACCCCATGCTTCACTAAACATGATTCTAATTCAGGACATTTCCTTGGCAAAATGCCAATTTTAGGAATATATCCTTACCAGTTAATTTTTTTCCCGGGTAAATTACATACGTGGTATACAACTTTTATCTGTTTTCACACTTTGTTATACAATCAAAAATTTGTCACACTAAAGTGTACAATCTTGTGGTGACCTCCCACTAAAGTGTATACCAGGTAAAAATGACCGGTCAACCCAGTCAACATACCAAATTATCAATTTTTAACTCATATTTTAATGGAAATTGGACCCACTCATCTTCTTCAACCTTATATCTTCTTCTTTATTTTCTCTCTCCTTTATTTTTATCAAATATCATTTCTCTCTCTAACTCTCATCTCTCTCATTTTCACTTTCTCTCTCTAACTCTCCTCTCTCTCTCTAATTCTCCCTTTCTCTCTCCCTTTACAGCCCATTTTTTCAACAAAAAAATTCCATATGAAAACTTCCATTGCCCGTTCTGTCGGTTATAAATTTTTATTTTGTATATTTATTTACAAAAGTTACCATCGCCAGCAACATCATTGGTTGCATTTGCAACCTGCTTAAGGCTGGCACCAACATTCTTGAATTTATCTTTAAATTTAATACTTCACACCATCCTTTGTAACTTTGGGGGCGCCAAAGCTTTGTTCAATAACCACATTGCGCCCCTACAAACAACAAATCACCATATTCTAAATCAATGTCAAGCTTCCAGAAATAGGCTAACATATAGCAAAATATATGTATGAACGAGCACACTGTTGGGCTTATGGAGACTAAAATATATAGGCCCAACTGCAGCGATCCAACTGGGCCCAACCCTAAATTTTTTTTGGGGCTTTTTGGGCGATTAGGGTTTCAGACGGTTAGGGTTTCAGGAGTATAAATGTAACCTCTTTCTCTGTAATCCGTATCTCATTCATTATAGTGAAATATCCTGGCTTGGTAGTGCCCCCAGACGTAGTCATTCTAATCGAGTGGCGAACTGGGTAAACAATTCTTGTGTGTTGCTTATTTTTCGTTTATCGTAATTTCAATTATTCCTAACACACACCACTGATCACACTCAATGCTAATGAATGATAAACATAATAACCTAACCATTACGCAGATATCATCCAACATAGAAAACTGCCAATATTATAAGGAAAGATAAAATTTGCAAATTGATGGCATCTCACACTACTAAATCATCAACTCTCTTCCCAATTTATTTGACAAAATTATCTATTACTTAAAAGTAAAATCTGCCAATAAAGTGCAAAGCTTAGATCGTAAACCTTGGGACCCATGGTGACTTTCACAGCATCATTGTGCAAATTCAACCAATAATGTTGCTGGCGATGGTAAATTCCATAACTGAAATTTGCGTTGTTTTTTCTGGAGCTGTAAATTGATCTTTGGATTCGAAATAAGCAGCTGTAAAGGGAGAGAGAGAAAGGGAGAATTAGAGGGAGAGAGGAGACTTAGAGAGAGAAATGATATTTGATAAAAATGGAGGAGAGAGAAAATAAAGAAGAAGATATAAGGTTGAAGGAGATGAGTAGTTCCCATTTTCATTAAAATATGAGTTAAAAATTGATAATTTGACATGTTGACTGAGTTAACCGGTCATTTTTACCTGGTGTACACTTTAGTGGGAGGTCACCAGAAAGTTGTACACTTTAGTGTGACAAATTTTTGGTTGTACACCAAAGTGTGAAAACAGGTAAATGTTGTACACTACGTATGTAATTTACCCTTTTTTTCCCCATACTAATGCACATGTTAACCATGTCAGAAAATACATGTCAGAAAATAGTATGAAACTAGTGCAGCAAGCTACGATTTTATATGCAAAAATTCGGTGATTAAATCACCGGGGTCTTCATTGGCAGCAGCTGCAACTTTTCAGTTACAGCATCTGCCATAAATATCTGCGACCAGTGTTTGAAACACCGATTTCAGATATAGAATTTCTAAGTCTAAAAGGGTGTGCTGATTTCCAATTCTGTCTTCTTCCATTTCATCTATTTGTTTATATTTTGGCTTACAGATCAGACTTGCCCATCTACTGAATTACTAAATGTTCCTCTATTTTCACTTAATTTCACATTTGCCACTATGTTTCCGTTCTGGATTAGCATAAACAAATCACTACTTTTTTTTTTTTTTTTTTTTAAATGTATGATCAAATCATTATCCTACTCTATAGGAACTTCATTTCCATTTTCTTAACAAAGAGGCAGAAATTATTGTCCAACTCTTTTTTTTTTATTCCATTCATTTTATTTTTATGAATGTTAAATTTTTTCTATGGATGTATAATTTTTTGTATCTATATAGATCTGCCTCTTTGTTTACCACATTCTCTTCTAGCTGATTTTATTTTGTCATATTTAATTCTCATCTCATATATAATAATAATACACATTAGTTTTTAATTTTAATTATGTTTCGCTTTTAATTCCGCCTATCTAAGAAAATAATATTTTATAATTCAATATTTGATAAAAATAGTTCAATTCTAAAAAATAAATTTTAAACATTTAGTGTCTATGTAAAAGTTTATATATCCATAGAATTTTTTTTAATATATTTGAATATAATAAAATAAAAATTTGAGGAGTTGCATAATAATTTGTGCTTCTCTTTTAAGAAAATGGAAATGAAGATCCTACAAAGTAGGATAATGATTTGATCATACAATTAAAAACAAAAAACTGATTTGTTTATGCTAATCCAAAAAGGAAACTATAGTGGCAAATGCGTAGTTAAGTGAAAATAGAGGAGCGGGAATTTAATAATTCCGTAAATGGGCAAGTCTTGTGTATAAGATCGAAAATATAAACAAATACTCCCTCCATTCCACAATATTTGTCTGTCTAGAGATTTTTTTTTGTTCCATAATGTTTGACGTTTTGATTCAATCCATGTACATTAATTGATGTTTTACCAAATATACCCCTATTTAAGTTGCCTTTTTATTTTAGGAAGAGATAAAAATTAATCAGTGGATGCAATTAATACAAGGGTAACAAAGTCTTTTAGTTAAAATTAATTGCATTTCTTGTTGTGCCTTAATCTTTGAAGACAAATATTATGGAATAGAGGGAGTAGATAAAATTGAAGAAAGTTGATTTGGAAATCAGAACACGAATTGAAACTTAGAAATCCCATACCTGAACACCAGTGTTAGATATTTATGGCAGCTGTTGCAACCGAAATGTGCAGTAGACGCCATGTAAGACGAAGAGCGCTTGATGCGCCGGTTAGGAGGACTGAAGAGTGGCAAAGGAATGTAGTGGTGAGGGGTAGGGGAAGACCTAAGCAAACTTGGAGGAGGGTGAACGAGAGTGATATGAGTTTACTGGGGATTGAGGAAAATATGGTAGTGGATAGGAAAGAGTGGAGGGAGAGAATTTGTGTCGTTGACACGACTTGATTTCACGGTTTTATATGATGGTTTATGTTAGCCGACCCCGAATCATTTCGGGACTAAGGCTTTGTTGTTGTTGTTGTATATTCAGTGTTTTGAGCACCAATTTCGTATTTTTCTTGACATGGTTAAAAGGAGCATTAGTATGAAAATATTTTTTAATCGGCCATTGGTTAAGGATATATTCCTAAAATTGGCATTTTTTCTGAGGAATTATCCTCCAAGTCATTTGAAGAAGGCTTAATACATATGTTGCCCTCTATTTGGCCCAAAACTTCAACTCCCCCCTAAACTTTCAAAAGTTCCAAATGACTCATATTCGTCCCGTGAACTATTTGTCTATTTGGCATATTCTTTTTGACACGCGGCGGAGCATGTCTCCTATTTTCTGCGTCCAACAAATTCTATTGAGAAATAGGGGTTATTGAATGCAAATTCAATTGGACAAGAATAGGGGTCATTTGGAACTTTTAAAAGTTCAGGGGTAATTGAAGTTTTGGACCTAAGTACAGCGGAGAACTAATGTATCAAGCCTTTGAAGAAATAGCAAAAGATAAGCACATAGTATGTGTTTTCATAGTTATCACGGGAAAGCAAAATATTCCATATTTTAGTGGATGGTGAAAAGTGTAATTTAACCCCTGAACTTGTAGTTTAAAGGCCAATTTAGCCCAAAATGACTTTCATGGCCAAATTCCACATTGAACTTCTATTTTTCTTGCTAAATCAACCCAATTGAATATGACTCAACGAAATTCGTTTAACTAATCATATGATGATCGATATCCAGTTGAGCTGATATGGCCTGAATGAGAAATTGGATGAACACACTAGAGAATTTTGCAAGTTTGCTTTATAATAAGCAGCATATCTTCAGAAGCTTGACTTGGCAAGAGTTCTTAAGATATTGGTTAGGACATGTATTCTTATTGATATCCACTACTTAAGATTATTTGGTAGTTGTAATTGTTGTTGAACTAATCTTGATACCATGTTCTTATTCAGCTGTTGATAGTGGAGAGGCAGGATCAAATAACAGAAAACTACAATTTCCCAAATTCATACATTACAAGTGGTGGCTACGTGTGACTTGCTACGTTGTCTTTGTTCTGGCAGGCCAAACTGCTGCAACTCTTTTGGGAAGATTATATTATGACAAAGGTGGGAATAGTAAATGGATGGCAACATTTGTTCAATCTGCTGGATTTCCCGTGCTACTTCCCCTAGTTATTTTCTTCAATTCTTCCTCCATAACAAAACCGAAACTGTCAACGCTTTTGTTTCTTTACCTTGCTTTTGGTCTACTCTTGACAGGCGATAACTTGATGTACTCATACGGACTCCTATACCTCCCTGTCTCCACTTATTCTCTGCTTTGTGCTACCCAGTTGGCTTTCAATGCACTTTTCTCCTACTTCCTTAATTCTCAGAAGTTCACCCCTCTAATAATCAATTCTCTTGTCCTTCTAACTACTTCAGCCTCCCTTCTCGCAGTGAATGCAGAATCGGACTCCGAGAAAATATCCAGAGGCAAGTATGTAATAGGATTTATGTGCACAGTTGGTGCATCAGCAACATACTCTTTATACCTCTCCTTAGTCCAGCTATCGTTCGAGAAGGTTATAAAGAGCGAAACCTTTTCAGCCGTGTTGGATATGCAAATATATCCATCGTTGTTCGCAACGTGCGGGTGCGTGGTAGGACTTTTCAGCAGTGGAGAATGGAGAAGTCTGGGGAAGGAAATGGAAGAATACGAAGAGGGAAAAGTGTCGTATTTGATGACTCTAATATGGACTGCTATAACATGGCAAATATCGTCGGTGGGTTTGTTGGGTTTGATATTTGAGGTATCTTCACTGTTCTCAAATGTGATTAGCACACTTGCCTTGCCTGTAGTTCCTATACTTGCTGTAATATTTTTCCATGACAAGATGGACGGAGTGAAGGTTATAGCTATGTTAATGGCGGTATGGGGATTTGTTTCGTATATTTATCAGCATTATATAGATGATAGGGACTCAAAGAGACGCCATGCCCGTGCTACTTGTAATGAAGTTGCAACTGCTCAGCTACAATTTTGCTGATCACTTGTGTTGTGTGCATGCTCTAACTCCAAATCTTCTCTTTTTATTATAGAAATAGAAATTGAAGAAGATGATGATAATGATAAGGAATAGAAATTGAAGGTGAGGAAGGGATAAATCTGGGTCACCATTAGAGAAGAGAGAACAAATAGATAGAACCTCAACAAATTATTAAACATGGATATATGTTAAATTTTTTTAAGTAATTAAATAAAAATAGTCTGGATGAATTTGTTGCTTACCATGTTATTAACTTTGTCGGTGTTAGGTTAAATTTATGGATTTGTTAATGATGCAAAACACATTTCTCATTTTGCAATAAACAAGTATAATAGAGTTTATGGTTCAAAAAAGAAAAGTATAATAGAGTTTAGTTATTTTTTGCTTCGTAATTTAACCTAAGAGGGTGTTTGTTTTACCTTTTCGGAGGAGCGTTTAGCGTTTCACTCCAAACCGCAGGAAAAATAGCGTTTGGTTAGGTTTATATAACCGCAGCGTTTAGCATTTTTTCTGAAATTTGCAACGTTTTGGAGCGTTTTACGAAAAGCTCCTATTTGGAGTTTTTCATAAACAGCTGTTTGTAGTTATTTGTTATTGATAAAATTATCCTTTTTATTTTCACAAAATATATTTATTCTTTAATATTATTTATATTTCTACAAAATAATTACCGGAAGAACAATGTTTTGTTGCGTTCAATAAATTTTTTTTATTTTTTATATAGATTATTTTTTATTAATTTGTGTAACATATTTTTTTATTTTATAATAGGATAAGGTGTAAAAATACCCCTAACATTTATAGCTAGGAGCAATTTTACCTTTAACGTCTAAAATGGTGCAATTATACTCCTATTGTTGGCAGCAAAATCAATTTTACCCCTGACATTGACAAGTTTGATCAATTTGAGAAATAATTTATTAAACTGCCTTCTTGGTCATGAATATTGTCAACTATACTTCACATACCGTTTTTATCATCGTTAGTAACAGATCACAAACATATGATTAGACATGATTTTTTTTTAAGAATATAAAAAAATATTATCTTTTGTACGAGTTGGACAAAAAAAATTCAAATATTTCACCGAATTTATAAATATTAATTTTCAATTTTATTATTAAATCATAAAAAATATGAAATCTCTTTTTTAAAACTATTGATATGTGCAATTGGTTTATAATAAGAAATACAATATCTATATTTTCTAATAATATTTGAAATCGACCCAACTTGTCAATGTTATGGGTAAAATTGCACCATTTTATACGTTAAGAGTAAATTATTCCTAGTTGTAAACATTATAGGTATTTTTTCACATTTTTCCTTTTATAATTTCATCGTTGATTAATTTAAAACATGTCCATTTTAAAGATTTTAAATCCGAACAGCAGCAGTTCAATATAATTTTACCAAACACTAGTAATTAAACAGCTAATAGCTTACTGCAACTGTAAACAGCTAACAGCTTACTGCAACTACAAACAGCTAACAGCAACCGCAACAGTTATTAGCTAACAGCTGAACCAAACGTTAATTTTTATTTCACAATTTTTAATTGCTTATACCTTTTGTTCGTGTTACGTGATTTTTGTTAGAGGGGATATAGGAGGTGAGATATGTTTGTTTGGGAGATACTGTGTTTTAAAAATTCAATAGTGTGTTCTAAATATTTTTCAAGTTAATTTTAATTTTGAACTTTTGAAAATGTAAGCGTGGACATATAGTATTGTAGTATCAATGTGAAATGAAATTAATTAAATTTAATCTATCATCTTAAATATATTATTTATTTCATTTTTTGTATTTTGAATTTGCAATACGGTGTTCCAAGTATTTCTCAATATTAAATTTAATTAATTTTATTTCACATTGATAATACAATAATATATAAGTCTATTGGGAAAGATCTAAGCAAACTTGGAAGAGGGTGATCGAGAGTGATATGAGTTTATTGAGGATTGAGAGAAATATGGTAGTGGATAGGACGGAGTGGGGGAGAGAATTTATATCGCTGACACTACTTGATTTCACGATTTTATATGATGGTTCATGTTAGCCGATCTCGAATCATTTCGGGACTAAGATTTTGTTGTTGTTGTTATTGTTTTGATACTACAATAATATATAGGTCTATTTAAACTTGGATAGAGTAATATAGTAAAATGAATTATTTGATCTACAATAAGTCATGATATCTTATTTTTATCCTTATCCATATCTCAACCTTCATTATTGTCTCTATCCTCCCGTTAAAGTACAAATGACAATTACAATTATATCTTTATATTTTTAATATTTACACGTTTTTTTTAGATATATTTTTTGGTTTATGTTAAACATAGATTTAACGAATGAAAAAGAAAAAAAATTGAATAAACATGAAAGGAGGCAATACTAGGTAGGCGGGCAAATTACATGGTGTATAACTTTTGTCCTATTTCATATTTTGGTGTACAACATTTAATTTTGTATACAAGTGACCTCCTACTAAAGTGTACATCCGGTAATTGTGATGGTCAACTTGACACGTCAGCAATTTGACCTTCATAAAAGTCAAAAGTTGACCGGTCAATTATAAAGTCAAATTGCTGACGTAACGTGTGACTTCGCATTGACTGATCATAATTACCGACTGTACATTTTAGTGAGAAGTTACCAAAAAGTTGTACACTTTTTTATGCAAAATTGAAGATTGTACATTAAAATATGAAATAAGATAAAAATTATACATCACGTATATAATTTACTCCTATGTCCAAGATTTAGAAATTTAGGTTAGTCTCCAGAAAAATATACGAGAAAGTGAAGGAAATGTTTTACCATTTTGAAAAAAAAGTAAAATATTTTTTAATTTTTTTTTGAAACCCTACCCATTCTCTCTTTACCTTTTTGAAAATAGTACTCACTTGCCATTTCTTGTTTTTCAATGTTGTAATCAAATATCGAACAATATTTTATTTTCTAACAAAAAAAAGTTTTTCATTATCCAATATTTTTCTTCCATCTATTCTCTATATATTTTATCTCCATCAAGTTTACGGAGAATGTTACTCATCCCATTCCATTATATAAGTCATTTTAGGATGTTCTAAAAAATTAAGAAATACAATCAATACATAGAGTCAAATTAATAAATTTATATTATATTGGTTAGCTAAAATAAATTATCTCTTATAAATGGTTGAGGAATAAATATTCGAATGTTAAAAAACATAGGGATGAAGACAAAAATATAATGATTTGACCAAAAAACTAAACTAAAAATTCTTGGAAAACTATAACGACTTATATTTTTTTTTTAAAAAAACTAGGGTAAAGTACAAAAAAAAATGCTTCTGGTTTGTCATATTTGCAAACAGAGGTCTATGGGTTAAAAGTTTACAAATAAAGGTATGTTAATATATTATATGTTTTATTTACAAAACAAAATATTTGAAATTATATTGTTAAGTTCTGATGGCAACTAAGAGTATTTTTTTATTATTCTTTAAATCACATTTACATATTGATAACACATAGACCTCAAAATCGAATTGCAACGGTGTAAAATGAACTTAAATATCAATTTAGTTCATAAACTGTCAAATTAGTCAAAAACGTAAAATGGTCACTATATATTTTATGGTTTCAATTTAGGGATCTGTATTTGGGAGAGGTGTTGTGTTGTGTCGTGTCGATATGTAAGAATAGTTTTCTTTTTAAGCTAAAAATATATTTAAGGGAAAAGTACAAAAATAAACCTTGTGGTTTAGGCCATTTTCAAACATGGACTACGTGGTTTAAAAGTTTACAAATTGGTACATTGAGGTTGATTCCGTTAGCAAATAGGGTCTAAAAAGACTAACGGTGTTAAAATTGATGGGGTGGCAGTCAAAGTCAAAGGATCCGAAGGGTATTTTTATCTTTTCATTTATTTTATATTTCATAATTTATTATATCTTTAAAATTCAAAATCTTACCCAATCATCCACTGACACCTCAACTATCATCTTTCTCACACATCTGTCTCTTGCTCTCTCCCGAACATATGCATCGTCTTCTATAGCTCCAATGGTTGCTCCTTCTTCCCTGAAACTAATTCCTCTACCGTCGACGTCGCTTCCACCGTTTTTTTTACAAAGCTTCTTCTTTCAATTCTTGGTCTTCCTCAACTCCTACCATCAACAAAAGAACTAACTCCAACAATCCAATTTTTACTAAAACCCAATCAACCATCTCTATTTGTGCTCTTCTTCTCTTCCTCACTCTTGTCCTCTTCGCTCTCTCCACTTGCAAACCCACCGCCCCCAACATTCCTCAGCGCTTTCTTCCTCGAAAACTCCCAATCAATGCCCCTATTTCCTACAATTCCAATTTTTATTGGTTTTTCGGTGCCAGAAATGGGACTAAGAACATCGAATTCCTCTTTCTTTTGCTCTCTAGGGAATGGGAAAGCTCAACGATTAAATAATCAACGGAAGACGAAATAATCAGCCGCAGAACTCGAGCTATGAATGATCTTGTTGTCGGACATGTCGCTGAAGATACAACGGAAGATCAATTCAAGCTTTTCTTAAGGCTTCTCCATCGGTCTTCCCTCGCGATGAAAAACACATCGGTAACCATTGGAGACTGTAGGAGATGATACAAATGTTTGGGAGGGAGTACGATGTGAGAAAAGAGTTGAATAATCAGAAGCATTGGAGGTTGTAGGAGATGATACAGATGTTTGGGAGGAGTACGAATGGAGAGAAAGATGATAGCTGAGGTGTCAGTGGATTATTGGATAAGATTTTGTATTTTAAAAATATAATAAATTATGAAATATAAAATAAATGAAAAGACAAAAATACCCTTCAGATTCTTTGACTTTGATTGCCACCTCATCAATTTTAACACCGTTAGTCTTTTTAGACCCTATTTGCTAACAGAATCAACCTCAATGTACCAATTTGTAAACTTTTAAACCACGTAGTCCATGTTTGAAAATGGCCTAAACCACAAGGTTTATTTTTATACTTTTCCCTATATTTAATTGTAATCAGAACTTAACAATATAATATGAAGTACTTTGTTTTGTTATAACTTACTACAGATTTTTATCTACAAACTTTTAAATTACATGCCTCCATAGGACACTTGTGTGTGGGAACCAGACTCCTCGGGAAATTTCTCAGTGAAAGGTTTCTACTCAGAGCTTTGTCCGTCAGGTGGTGCTGCTGGCTGGAGCCGTTTTATCTGGTGTGAGTTTATTCCTCCCTCCTGTGCTATAACATGTTGGAAGATAATTCACGACTGTATCGCCACATTGGACAAACTGCAGCAACAAGGTTTCCACCTTGCCCCTCGATGTGCGCTCTGCAAGCACGCCACTGAAATAGGTTGCACTTATTTATCAACTGTCTGTTTGCTGCTGAGTTGTGGAAAGCTTTGGAGATAATTTTTGGAGTCATCATCACCACAACAAGTATTAATGCCGCTGATTTCTTTGAACATTTGATAAATTTCAATTTTGGGAAGTTTATCACAGGTGTCTGGAAGCTCGCGGTTAGCTCTTGCTTGTGGATAATCTGGAGCTCCAGAAACGCTGCTATCTTCAACAATGAACTCCCTTCAATCCAAATTGTGAAGCGTCGATTACGTATGCACATAAGGGAATCTAGCTCAAAACTCAATGGTGGCTTCTCGAGAGCCGATTTACCGATCTTTGGCACCGTCGGGCTATCACCACGACCTCCGCCAGCCCCGAATATAACACTGGTCCGATGGATCGCCCCGCCTCGTGGTTGGGTAAAAGTTAACTCTGACGGTTCTGCTCTAGGCTCACCGGGGGACGGCGGCGCTGGGGTATATTTCGAAACATCAGAGGATTCGTGACTGGGTGCTTCGCCTTCCATATCCCTAATTCCTACGCCTACCTTGCGGAGCTTAAAGCGGCGATCTTCGCTATTGACATTGCATGGGAACGCGGCTGGAAAAAGCTCTGGCTGGAGGCAGATTCCACGTACGTTGTAAACCTTATGAACACCTGCTCCGCGGACGTCTCATGGGTATCAGACAGAAATGACTTCAATGTCTGCAGCAATGTGCATCAATGGAAATAATTGCGTCTCACATTTATCGCGAGGGCAACCAAGCTGCGGATGCTTTAGCCAGGTTTGGTACCTCCTGCACTGATATTAGATGGTGGAGCTCGGCTCCCAGTTTTTGTTCGTCGTTTATTTTTAATGACCTTTGTAATTTAGCTCATTTACGTTTTAGATAACTTCTCCCTTAGCTATTAATCATTTTTTAATTTATTGATTATTTTGGGCTCTGTTTTAGATTGGTCAAGGTGCCAACATAGTTGGGATGTCAGAGCTCAGTTTAAACCACTGCCCTATTTGCATTTAAAAAAATTACATGCCTATAAATTGGACAAATTAGAAATATTATTTTTTGTACTTTAAAAAAATTATTGGCAAAAAACATCATGAGGCCCCTGATCTTTCATTGTTTGGTGCATTAAGCCCTCAATCTTTTATTTAGACACATTGAGCCCCTGATCTTTCACCATTTGGTGCATTAAGCCCCCGATCTTTCATTTAGACACATTGAGCCCTTGATCTTTCGTATATAGGTGTATTAGGTCCTTCCATAAATCAATTAATATATAGGTTTATTAAGGGCATGTTTGGTGTGACAACAAATGATGTTCTAAAAATAACAAATTCTAAAAGAAAAAATATATTATACAAATTAATAAAAATAATTTAAATAAAAAATAAAAAATTTATTGAACACAATAAAACCTTATTTTTCGATAATTATGTTCTAAAAATAAAAATAATGTTAAAATTGAAGCACATTTTGTGGAAATAAGAAGAGTAATTTTATCAATAACAAGTAACTACAAACAACTATTCATGAAAAGAGCTTTTCGTCAAAAGCTCCAAAATGTTGCAGTGTCCAGAGAAAATGCGAAACGCTGCAGTTATATAAACCTAACCAAACATGCCCTTAATAAACCTATATATTAATTGATTTATGGAAGGACCTAATACACTCATATATGAAAGATCAAGGGCTCAATGTGTCTAAATGAAAGATCGATGGTTTAATGCACCAAATGGTGAAAGATCAGGGGCTCAATGTGTCTAAATAAAAGATCGAGGGCTTAATGCATCAAACAATGAAAGATCAGGGGCCTCAGGATACTTTTTGCCAAAATTAATTTGTTAGAATGAGTTATAAAATGGAATAGAAAAGGTAGTATTTTATTGTTTATTGGTTGGAATTGCTAAAGCATTTTCATGACCCAAAAAACTCCATAATAAAATTTTACTTTTATTTGCCAGATGACTACGATAATGAAATTACTGAAAATTCAAAATATAATCTCTGTAGTTTTACGATTTGAGGATAGATGTATGTGATATAATCCCTAATAATTCCCAAAACTTTTGTACGTTACAATTGTTTATTGTGTTGATTTCAAAATAAAATAATTCTAAGAAGTCATGATATTTAAAGCAATTTTAATTCTTTTAACATTTTAATTTTAAAGTTAGTTAAATGTTTTTTTTGCTAGAAAAAAAAGTGAATATTTAAAAAGAGAAACTTTAAAAATGATGATTTTGAAAGATTGGAAAAAAGTGTAGTGCGGGTCTCCGATCGATCTTAAGTTCAATTTTTGGAGTATCATTGGGGCTAGGGCTGCAATATACCTTGGTCTCCCGGCTTTAGTTGGGAGAAGTAAAACACAAGTGTTCCAATACATTGCTAACAGAGTCAGATCAAGGGTCACAGGATGGAAGGTAAAAATGTTATCTCGAGCTGGTAAGGAGATTCTATTGAAATCTATTATACAAGCCCTTCCCTCCTATGCTATGAGTCTATTCCTCTTACCTCAACTTCTGTGTGATGATCTAGAAAGAATGATGAATTCTTTTTGGTGGGGATCTGGGTCTGAGGAGAGAGGCCTGCGTTGGAAGTCATGGGAGAAACTGTGTGTCCCGAAGAGCTTAGGTGGATTGGGTTTTCGAAAGTTACATTTATTTAATCTTGCTCTTCTAGCTAAACAAGGTTGGAGGCTACTAACCAATCCAGATTCATTACTTGCACGAGTATATAAGGCTAAGTATTTTCCCTCTTCTTCCTTTCTAGAGGCGGATCTTGGTAATCAGCCCAGTTTTATATGGAGAAGTATACATGCTGCACAATCACTTGTTATTTCTGGAGCTAGACGCGTTATTGGAACAGGGGAGTCTATTAACATCTGGGAAGACCCTTGGCTGCCTGACCCTGACCACCCTTTTGTAGAAAGTGCGCGACTCCCGGGCCTTGAGGTGGATACTGTGAATAACATTCGACATCCTTTAGGGGAGTGGAACTTGGAATTAATCAATGGGTTCTTTGTGGATCGGGATACAGAACTTATTCGGAGGATTCCTCTAAGTCACTGTTTGATGTCTGATGCGTGGGGATGGTATTGGGGAAAGAGAGGCAAGTTTTGTGTGAAAGGTGCATATAAACACCTGTGGTCTGAAAAATATGGCAATAATCCATCATTGACAATTGATGGAGTTAATTGGGGTTCAGTGTGGGCACTTCAGGTTCTGCCCAAGGTAAAAAATCTAATCTGGAGAACCTTGGCTGGCTGTTTACCGTCGCTGAGCGATTTATCTGCTACAAGGGTTCCGATCAATAACTTGTGTCCATCTTGCCTGCAATCGGAGGAGGATGACTTCCATGCCTTAGTTGGTTGCCGACAGGCTCGACTTTTCTGGGGTCTGACTAGTGTTGCAGGTCTAGGAGATTCTTGCTCTTCGTTTAGAGAGTTCTGGGAGAAGTTGGGGTTATTGTTCCCATCGGAAACTGGTACGGGGGCAGTCTGCTGCTGGTTCTTATGGCTTAACCGGAACAATAGAGTATGGTCAAAACAAGTCATGACACCTACCATACTCTTCTCCACTGCCATGTAATTTATCTCAAGTTGGAAAGCTGCCCAGAGCCAGGGAAGTGGTGCGATGGTGACGACTGTTGAAGTAACTCAGAAATGGTGCAAACCCCCGCCAGGTATGTTAAAACTTAATATTGACGGGCCATATTTTCTACCCCGGATACTGCTGGTTATGGATTCATCCTGCGGGATAGCGATGGCGGGTTCCAAGTTGCAGGTAACGGTACTATTTACTGTTGTCTTGACCCTTTTATAGTGAGGTGATCTCGTGTCGCGAGGCGTTGAGCTGGCTAAAGGATTCTGGTAGACAGAACGTGTTGGTAGAATCGGATTCACAATTGCTAATGTATGCCATTCAACGAGAAACTAGTGTCAATTCGACTCTTGATCTAGTTATTGAAGACTGCAAAATCCTTATTAAGGATATAGGTGATGTGTCAATCTCATTTATTCGTAGGTCAACGAATTCCGCTGCCCACTTGTTAGCCCGTGCAGCTACATCTGCTTTTGAGAGGAAGGTCTGGATTTCAGTACCTCCTTCTTGTGTCTGTACTGCTCTTGCCGCTGATTATTAATAAAATGACCTTTGTTGTCAAAAAAAAAAAATTACACTTAACATTGGCAGTCAAAAGCAATTTTAACATTGACAAGTTTGGTCAATTGGAAAAATTATTTATCAAATTTTATTCTCGGTCATGTATCTTGTCATCTACTCTGCACATATGCGTTATTCTATAATTCATTAGTAACAGATTATAAACATATGATTATATGTGAAAATTTAAAAAATATATTCTATTTTGTACGAGTTGGGAAAAAAAATTCAAATATTTCACCAATTTAAAAATATTAATATTTAATTTTATTATTAAATCATAAAAAATATGATTTTTTTTTTAAGAATTTCAATCGACACAATATATGTGTTTTATAATAATGTCTCAAATTGACTAAACTTGTCAACATTAAGGGTAAAATTGCACTTGGCTGCCAACGTTGGTCATTAAAGATAAAATTACATTATTTTAGATGTTAAGGATAAATTGCTCATATACAGAGATACTTTTTTACAGCTTATCCAAGTTATTAAATCTTATTTCATAATATTATTTCGATATTTTTTTTAAAGTTAGTGCATTTTTTTTATGAAATTTTCAACTATTTAACTTTCTAATAAATCTAATAAATCAAATTTAGGGTAAATTACATCTGTGGCCACTGAACTTTATCAATTTTCACGGTATGACTACTTAACCTCAAAATTTAACATAAAACCCACTGAACTTTATATTTTGTTTCACCTGTGACCGCTAAACGTTAACTAACTCTTTGAAATGACCTTTAATGACTTCAAAATGAAAATATTTAAGAATTAAAGTTGTTCAGAACAACATGAAACCACGTTTTTTTTTATTTTCCAAAACTATCATTTTTGGAGTTTTCTCCCTAAAAATCAAAATTCTCTCTACTCCAAACAACGCCTAAATGACCTCAAAATGAAAATTTTCAAGAATTAAAGTTGCTTAGAATATTATTAATTCTTTAAGGTCGTCAACGATTATTTTGAGGCGTTGATTGAAATTTAGTGGCCACGAGTGTAACAAAGTGAAACGTTTCAGTGCCTTTTATGTTACATTTTGAAGTTTAGTGGCCATATCACGAAAATTGATAAAATTCAGTGGCCATGAGTATAATTTACCCATCAAATTCATGTTATTTTTTTTTATCAATTCTATAACAAACTTTTATGGTGCAAATGTTTTTGAGCAATTTTACTCTTTATTAACTATACAGATAAGGTATAAATTTAGCTCTATAGTTATTACGAGAGAGCAGATTTAACCTCAACGTATAAAATAATGCAGTTTTAAATTTAAAGTTTATTAAATATTGTAATTTTAAGTATCATTAATAGAAAATGAGTTTATTTTTTTTCATTAATAGAAGATTTGCAAATTCAAACCTTATTAAGTGACCAAAATAGCGAAGGTTGGAGAATGACCATAATATGAAATTGCACATGAAAGAAAGATCAATTTCGATAAATGAAGTTTAAAATTGTACTATTTGGTAAACACCAACTTAAAATTGCATTGTTTCTAACTAAATCAGAACTATATGTTTAAATTTGTACCTTAGTCCCTAACAATTGAGCTGCTTTATTTAAATCAAAGAATTCATTTCTCTGTCAAATTCTTAAAAAAAAAGATATTTTCATTTTTTGGAAGAAATTGAAAAAAATTACCCTTGCAAGAATTTGATAGATAGAAAGGGCATAAAGAAAGGTGGAGCTTCAGTTTGATGGGACCACGTAAAGGAAGAGCGGAGAAGAGGAGGAAGGGATCCGATAAGATCCTGGCTTCAGATGAAAGCAATGTTGAGGGAGAAATTTCTACCACTTGACTGTGAGAAATATATTTACAACTCTTACTGTGGGTGTTCGCAAGGAGCAATATACCTCAGAGTTCTTAAGACTTTTGGCAAAGGCAAAATTATTAGAAACCGAAAGTCAAAAGACTTCTCGGTATCTTGAGGGCCTAAGATATAACATTCAAGTCCACGTCAAGACATAAATAGTCATCCGAGTGCAAGATGCTCAGAACTTGGCATTGAAGGCGAAGTCTCAATTGAGCATAAGGAGTCGAGAGAACTCTAGGAGAATGGGTGGGGATATCACCACCTCCACTCGGGAACACTTAGAGTCAACAGAGACAGGAAACAAAATGCAAGTGCTAGTAGGACTAAAGGAATTAGTACCAGGAGGATGCTCGATGGGGATGGAAAGCAAGGTATGGGAGTACCACCTCCTCTTAGGAACAACAACCCATATGCCAAATCAGCCCCTTTCAAGTGCTTTCGGTGTAACAAGTCGGGCCAAATGTCCAATGAATGCCCAAAGCAGACGAGTGCCAACATGGTAGTATATGAAAGGGAAGAGGAAGATAATGGTGGAGTGCATTATGAACCCATTGAGAGTGGATTCTCCAGGGATGAACGAGTCGTCCATATGGTGAAGAGAGTGCTAATGTCGAGTGAGCAAGAGCATAATCCAAGACACTAATTATTTTGAACTCGACATTTAATAATTGGAATGAAATGTGAAGTGATCATTGATAGGGGAAGCCAAGAGAACATCTTTAGCAAAGCCGCTTTGAGCAAGTTTGGCTTGGTACCAGAACCACATCCTAATCCATATCAGGTTGGTCGGATCAAAGATGGGGAGAAATTTAATGTCACTCATCGGTGTAAGGTTCTTATCTCCATTGGGGCCTACCAAGATGAGGTTGTGTGTGATGTAATTGAGATGGACGTGTACCATTTGCTCCTAGGGAGGCCTTGGCAATTCGATCAAGATGCCACACATGCAATAAGGGTCAATACTTACACCATATTCAAGGATGGAGCCAAGTACATTTTTACATCTTTGAGGAGTTCTTCTAGTAGGGAAAAGAAAGTCGACTTGGTTGTTTGCCCAACTCGAGAACCGGTACTAAAAGGGAATGTAATGTCTTTTCAAGTCTCGACTCGGTGGTAAAAGGGTAGTTCATTTCAAAATGAAGCTAGTTTTGGTGGTGTGAGCGAGACATGCCATGCTCCGTTAACTCTAGGGAATGGATTCACTAGTTTTATACTAATGTTACCCCTATAGACCGAATAGTGGCCCTAACACGATCAAGCAATTGTTGACTCAAGCCTCCTATCAGGTAATTTCCAAACTCGTTGTTGTATATTGTGCTAACTCACTCAAATTAAGAGTTATGACAACCTTGTTTGGAAGACATCCATTTTATGTTCTTATTATGAAGTATCACCTTATGAGGAGGAGATTGATGTTTAGAAAGTGTACCAATAATGGTATCAATACGTGGAGCTAAGAGGGAGATCGTCGGGAAGACCGAGATCGGTTGACCCCACACCATGCTGGAATTATAGGGGACCTCAAAGCAAAGTGCACCATTTATAGGCGTATGGTACAACCCTTGAGCAATGATAGTGAGCCTAAATGGAGAAATGAGCATAGGGTTCCCCTGACATGAGTGCATGAGATAGTGTATGCGGTGATCGCCTTGGGCCTCAACAAGTTGTTGATGGTCAAAAGTGGCTCTATTGAGCTTCTTAGAGTTCACAATAGAGTTCTTGGGCGTGCAGAGTCGATAAAACATGTAGGGAGACGCGTTGTTTTTTGTCCTATGATAGACTTGGGGTCCAAATCTTTTCAAAAAGGGGGAATGATGCGACATCCTAAATGAGAAACTGAAACAAAAAGGAACTGTGTCTCACACAACGTGTGTGCCAAGAATTAAGGAGAAACAACCCACATAGTGTGTCACTAGAGGCACGCACTGTGTGAGCTAGTTGCTGAGCCCCTGGAATTCAAAATCGCAATTCACATGGCGTGTGCCTGTTCTCACACGTCGTGTGAACTTGTGAAGGGGAGTGTGGATCAGTGCCTCGACGAACCTGGCGGCTGAAGAACAAAGGCCACATGGCGTGCAGCAACACCCACACGCCATGTGGGATGACTGAACCAGGAAAGAGGACAAAGGAACAAAGCTGCCAGAAATGTTGATATCTCTCTTATTTACTGTTTTGATATTATCTTAATTACTGTCTTGCCATTTGAGTCTATTAACATGTATGCCATTTAGCCACATTATCCTATCCCATCCTTATCATTTTCTTTACAATTTATAACCCTAGTTAGGGTGTTTGAGCCTTTTACCTTTAATTTAAGAAAGGTATTGAAAACCCCATTGTTTATTAGGATTGTTAATTTTTATGAATCATTTATCAAAAACTCTATTAAGGCAAAGGTTTTCATACCTATTCTCTTTCAAGTTTAGCTTAAGAAGAATTTTTTTGCTGATTTACGATTAAAATCAACTTGTTCGTTAGTAATCCGTATCAGAAGGCAAGACAATATGGGTTTGTGAGGCCCCTAGTTGGTTAAAGAGTAAGAGGCTTGATAATGTTGCGATTGAATCGAATGGAGCTATGGTCACTAAACATCTTCAATAAAATTCTTTCTGATCATTCTATAGACTTGTGTTAGATGATTACAAAAATGATGTTAGTGTCAGTTTTATAAGTCATTTTGTGATAAAATCGCTCATTTCTTAATCTGAATAACTCATTCTATATCAGAACTTATGTATTGTTTTGTTCAGCCTCTTATTTTTGTCTTTGAAATATCATATTGATATTTTTTTAATATAGTTGTTTAGTATTTAAAACATAAAATATCATCAACTTTATTGAAACAAAATAAAATTTAACATTATTTTTAAACCAACTAGAAACTTAGTTTCCATAGTGGAATTAACCGCAAGAAAGGTAGGTGAATATTATTAGGGAAAATTATAAAACTAGGTCAAATAGGAGGCTCGTTTATATATTTAACCCATTTATTCAACCTACTATATATCTAAACTGATTTTGTGTGACTTTCCCATAATACCCTCAATATTTACGCGCGTCTCGCCCCCTCACGTCTGACTTCGCAGATTCCATATTATGCGAAGCCTGCGAAGCTAATGTTTGGTTTACTTGATGAATTTAGTTCGCATATGCGAAGCCTGCGAAGCTAAAGTTTCATTTACTTGATGAATTTAGTTCGCATATGCGAAGCCTGGATATGTTTTGTAGCTAATTCGCTAAGTGGTATATAACAAAAAATGGCAAACAACAATAGACTCTAACATTAAAATCATAATATTATCAAAATTTGCAACAAGATTGCCACAGGAACAACATTAAAATCATAACATTATCAAAAGTTACAACAAGATTGCCACAATAAACTCCTAACAAAGCACTTCAAAGTGAACCTAACTAATCCGGTACCAATTTTGAAGCGGATGAGTAATCTTGGTGTGCACCATGAGACACATCCATCCCAAAAGGCCTGGACTTCCATTTCTCATCCCAAAATCCAGACCTTTTGGGATGAGAAATGGAAGTCCATACCTTTTGGGATGGATGTGTCCCACGGTGCACAACAAGATTACTCATCCTCTTTAAAATTGGTACCGGATTAGTTAGGTTCATTTTGAAGATTGGCACCATGGGATGGACATGTCCCATGGTGCACACTAAGATTGGCACAATCTCTCCTAACCAACCATTTAAGGAGTGAATGTGCCAATCTTGAGGGGAATTTCTCCCTGTACAGGAAGGAAAGTCATCTCCCCTGCAGCCCAGTACGTCGCCTTCCAGACAGGGATGTTACGTATTCAACCACCTTCAGAAAAAATAATCGTGTTAGGTAGGGAAAACGACGATTCTGGCTTCGCGAAATGAGGATTAGCGAAGCATGCGAATGTAAATGTGCAGGGAAAGAGGTGATTTTACTTCGCTAATCGATGTTTTCACGAGGTATGCGAGGTTTGAAACGTGACGATCTACATCGCATATCGATGCTTTCGCGAAGTATGCGAGGTCTGAAAAGTGACGATCTATTCGCAGACTTCGCGAACTAATCGATTCGCGAAGTAGATCCACACGTTTCAGACTCTTTCTCTTCGCATATCTTCGCAAAATCATCGATTCACGAAGTAGATCGTCACGTTCCAGGCTCTTTCTCTTCGCAAACTTCGCGAAACCATCGATTCACGAAGTGTATTCATGAAAAAACGCAGAAAAAACAACATATACTTACATTTTTCGCGCCTTTCACCCTTAAAAGCGACAATAACAATATGATAAACTGGGAAAAACGAAGGAAATAACGTAGAATAACCATTTCTTTGATGGTAACAAGAAGAAAGAAACCAAGTAACGAACAAGAAGATGAAGAACCATGGATTCGTTTTCTAGGGTTAGGAAGTTGCAGAATCAAGAGATGAAGAGAGGAAAAAGAGAAATTCATTGTGATTTGGCGAAATGGTGCAGATTTCGT